>NW_019384964.1:386943-416532 GCF_000671375.1 Centruroides sculpturatus | reverse complement strand
TTTACAAATTTCCATGAGGCACGGTTCCTTTGACTTTTTTGTTCCTATCAATATGCTGTACAGCTCTGTTAAAGTCCCAATGGTAAGATTTACCCTCCGAATGAAGAGGTGGCGACCCCCCCAAACTGTAGCCCCTGTGCGAACAATAAAGTCAAAGGAACCATACCCCTACTCGCGATCCTTTGCGAGATATAAGCCCCTGAAATAATAAATTCCTATTACAAATATACTGAATTATTTATATTGTTATATTGACCAAATAATAATTTATGGGCCAAATGAATAATAATAATTCATATTGTTAATTTAAATAAGAATTAAAATTGTTAATTTGAATGTTTGAAATATGACACACGATAGGGGCGCCTCTAGTGTCCATTATCGGACAGATGGACACCCATTGAATGGGTTATATATATATAGATATTTGTTCCAATAAAACACTTACTTTAAAATAAAATCAAATTTAGATTATATTTTTATTTTTGGGTTAAATTATATTTTTTAAACAGTGCAAGAAGTTGATTGTTACTAATATAAGTACACCACAAAATTTCTGCAGCCCTGGTTCCAAAGCCTTGCTGAATTAACTGTTTTGCCAGAACAACTGTGGCACATATAATAATAATAATAATTCATCAACACACCTCCTAACTCACTCACTACACTCCTCCCATGTGTCTAAAGTATACCATGAAATGCTAGAAACTTAAATTAAATAAATATTAAATGTAATTTACATTTAATATTTATCTAATTTCTCTTCTCTCTCTTAGGACCCATAGCTACGGTTAAATTTAAGCAAAATAAACTAAGAATATTACAAAATTGCAGTGTAAATAATGTAAATAAACACATTCTAAACATAACACGATAAGTGGCCATCCAGTCTGGTGTATGTGGGAATTTCAGTTACGTATTGTAATTCTGTCCAGATTAAAGGAGATGCTGGACCATCAGTTGCCAGAAATTCAGTGGTAAACCTGTACTTAAATTTATCAACATACAGTTTAATACTATTGGATTTATCAAGTGTTATATATACAGGTAACCCCCGTATAACACGGCATTTCTATAGCACAGATTCACTCTAACACGGTTTGAGAATTGGGAACATCCCCCGTATAACATGGTGCTTTTATAGCACGGGTTCACTCTAACACAGTTTGGGAATTGGGTAAAACCCTCGTACAACATGAAATGTAATAAAGGGTGCGTTCTTTTATACTTCCGCATAACTCTGCGCGAGCATTCTAATTGTTTTCGTGGCTACTTTGAATGCTCTTTCAACAATAATCCATTTAATGGTTAAATTTTACAATTGGGACCCTTTTTTTGCCTCTAAAAGCTCATTTTAGAATTATAGATTCCTCCATCACGATACTATTGATAGCGTGGGTGCCGCCATCTTTCTGTCACCATCGTTCCTAAATGCTTAAAAAATGCAGCGGACCCCCTTTGCAGAGCGACAGCTATTAACGAATGCACCCGAAAACTGTTATCAATTGATGATGCTCATGCTGAGATCATCATACAGTATATATGATGAATAATCCTCTGGTAAAATAATAAATAAGTAATTTACCTATGAAAAAAATGAATAATAAATCCGATTTAAATAAGGATTTAACAGCATGTTTTTTAATTTTTGGAACCTAACCCCCCTTTTCACACTAGTTCTTTGTTTCGTATAACATGGATTCACATAACACGGCAATTTTTTGGAATGTAACTCCTGTGTTATACGGGGGTTACCTGTATTATTATTTTTGAAACTTAAAATACTGTATTTACTCGAATATAAAACGACCTTGCATATAGGACTAGGTGTGACTTTAAAGATCAAAATAAAGAAAATTAGATTTATTAATACAATTCTAATTTTATTATATTTAATCACAAGTAAAATATCAAATGGATGTAAATGCACATATTGTCCCACAAAAATTAATGGCATTTTAAACTTAAACCTCATCTTATATGCAAGTAAATATGGTATATATGCAATTTTAAATTTAATTTGGTAAAAAATTAGCGGCCATTCTTGATATTTAATATATAGAATTAAAATTCCTTTTGTATTTTATATATTAAATTTTTTTTTAATCTAAAAATGCAAAAGTAAAAAGTTTGTTTATAAACATACCAAATATAAAAACTATGATATGCTTTATAACTTAATAATATAATGGGATATCAAGAATAGCTTGATCACAAAGATATTGATAAATTATTAAATGCAGTATAACTTGATAATTTGAATGTTTTAAATTAAAATTTGTGGTTAATTTAAATATATTTTTTGGATCCTTGAATTTCCTATAAAAGTAACATAAGATTTTCCTTTTTAATTCAAACTTTTTTTGGTTAATTTGAAGTAACAGTGCAATAATTTTATGAAAAAAATCACCTGCAATATTTTGATAAAATATGTGTTTAAGCACTAATGTTGGCAATGGTGATTGAGAAATTCCAGAGTACAGTGTTTACTGTGTTTCTTACAAGGGGACAGCATGGCATTGGGGTCACCAATTTTAATCAAACTTGGTGAGGTTATAATGCATCCCAACAACTGACACGTGCCAAGCAGTAAGGCACAATATTCAAAATTAAAGGAGAAAACTGAGGTTAAAAATTGCAAATCACTTAAAACAATTGGCATTCTTATTATTCATAGACTGGTTGGTGGGGGTTTGTTTGTTTCATAATCCTGAGGTTGGTGTTTGAAATCTTATTGGTTTTAATGTAGTTTTTTAATACAAAACTACATTAAATCCAATAAGATATATTAAAACCAATAAAATATCAAGAATAAAGTAAAAAGTNTTTTTATATTTTCAATATTAATGATGTATCAAAGTATTTCAATTTTTTTTGCATTAAAAAACATATTCAACTGTTTATGCTGACTTGTTAGTTGTATGCATTTGAGGTGGCAGGTTGACATTATATAGTACAGTACAAGAAAATTTATTCAAAATCATTTGAAAGTGTTTCTAGACAAAAAACAAAATACTATATATAAAGAGAAATTTAATAATATATATATATAATATATATAGAACAAATAAACAATAGAAAGAGTTTACACTTTACACCTGCCATATAAGTCAACTTCTTCTTTTGGAGAGATTTTTTTAGACTTAAAAAGTTAACTTGCATGCCAGCATAAGCAATAATATTTATAAAGTAACTGACATATAAGTTTTAAATTCCAAAATCTTGATCATCACATCTGATAAGACAGCAATGAATTATGTTCAATTTTAAAAATATTAAGGAAATCTTTATTTTTCTTTTTACAGTGATCACTTTTTTAGAAGTACAGCTTTGCAATTGCTCACATCATTCATTTTATATTCATAATATTAAAATAAATGCATGAAAAATAAATATAAATTGCTGAACAAATACAGTGGGTGATCGGTTAATGAACAGTTCGGATAGCAAACAAATCTGATAACAAGCACTTTCACAAAAGATTTTTATGATCAAACAATGAACACATGTTTGGATAATGAGCACTTTACTGAACAAACATAAAAAGAAGTGACAGAAAATAACGAATACCGATTGATTTTCCCTTGTTTTCAGGTAACAATTCAAAACCTTTTGGAGCACAGGAGACATCAACATCGACGCTCAACCCGATACCAATCAGTTAGTATTCCTCCAAATTTTGAAACTCCCCCTTGTAATTCCAGCTTTTTGTTTACCTTTCTGACAAATAATTTTTTTATAGTCTTCGCGAGACTGTTGTCGGATGGGCACTTGTTAAGTTTTGCATCAGGGTTTATTTATGAAAGGTGAAAGTTTAACTGTCCCACTGGATATTTGTTAACATTTTAATACCAAATTTTGAATTTCATCCAGACCGTGCATTTAAATAATTTTTTGTGGGCTAGTTGATCTGTGTTCTCTGAATTTTTATAAGTGCTTTTCTGAACTTTTTATTTAAAAAAGAAACTGATAATATTATGGAGCCTAAAAAGAGGAGTGTCAAGAACTGTGCTCACCGTAAAAACCAAGTAAGAGAAAATAGCCAAGGTAGAAAGTGGGTGCGAGATGTCTGATGTTGCTAGGCAGTATGGCTTGAACAGGTCTACAGTAGGCAAAATCTTAGCTATGAAAGATATATCAAGAAGTCTCATGCTGCTAATGGAGTAATGAAAATCACATCTGAGAAATAAAGAGCATTTTAGAGCTTGCAATGGAACCTGAAACTGATCAGATGACAGAAGAACTCTAAGAACTCAAATGAAGAATACCAGGAAACTCAGTGAGATGTGTTTTCTTTTGCAAAATAGGAAGATGAAAGAGGACCAATGTCGACATCTGCTACTAAAGATCTTTTGAAGAAGTGGGAGGATGTCAGAACAATGACCATCCAAACCAAGTGGCATCCAAACCAGAATAAGGTTAATGGGGTTGGGGATCTCTACAATTACAATACTATTAATTACTTNTTTTGAAAATCGCTGACCCGGACGGCAGGTCAGGTTTGTTTGAACAGAAGTTCCTGGCACACGCGCAATGTCATTTTACAATGCGAAGAATAACGCGCATGGTGGTTCTAAATCAGTTACAGTTAGGGACTAGAGCAGGAGTGGCCAACAGTTTTTGCCCCCAGGCCAAATTGGAGAGAAAACTTTCTCCATGGACCGAACCAGAGGCTGCCCTAGGAAGATTTTAAGATGGTGCCAGATCTCATTGTGGTGTCACCCTGTAGAGACTAAATTGTACATACATTACAGATACATTTTTCACATTATCATGCTTTATCAACATTCTACACTGTACTTAAGAGATTTGTAACAGAGGGTTAACTCTAAATGCACAGTGAGTAGTTGTTGACCTTTTTTTTTAGGCATCAGAATTTTTCACTGACCTATTTGGACTTGAGTAGCTAATATATTAAAAGATTAATCATGGGCCACATAAATTCATTAGACGGGCTGTATGTTGGCCATGCCTGGTCTAGGGACTTGCATAGGAGTAACCTAAATTAAAAAAGAACAGGTACAGATGACTTAGCTCTATTGGATATTGCAGAGACGTATACGATTATACATGCAAAAAGAAAAAAAAAGGGGGGGTCAATGACAGGTTGTGTGTCACACATTGGTGTAAACAGACTAACATTGCAGAATTGCAGAGGAGTTTCAATGAGTGTGAGTTCTTTCACTGTTAAAATAGTGTAAATTTGTAAAAATATTTGCAAGAACTTTGTTTTATCATAATTTCACAATTTCTACAAAATTCCCGGACAAAATTAATAGTTCACCCGGACAGGGAATCAATTCCCGGACTGTCCAGGTGAAAACTGGATGGGTGGTAACACTATTTACATGTCATTGAAAAACAAACTTGATTAATGTTTAAAAACACATCATCATCAACTAATTTGGAAAATCATTCATACAGTATCACATTTGAAAATATCAGTGTGTTTAATATATTTTTTCTCCCTCCACCTTTGCAACCTCTGAAATTGATGAAGAACCCCCAGCTGCAATTAAATCTTGATTTTGAAGGATGCTTTCACAATATGTAAATTTTGTAATATTGTCTTGCAGTGATTCTGCAGAACACATTTCAATACTATTGATGTTAGCATGAGATATCAAAGCCATCTTTTTGTTCTTTAGTGAACAAAGACAGAATCATAGACACATTTAGGTAAAACAATGACTGTTGCCATAATAAATAGATACTGCTAGGTAGCACTTGTTAATTGCTTTTGACATTGACTTGTTACTTGAAACAGATGCATTTTATTGTTTTATTACTCTTTTTATTGTGCATTTGTAGTTTTATAAAAATAATCAGTTTCTCTGACAAAATAATAAATGTGAAAGTACCAAGAATAAAGTAAAAATTATAATTTTAGGAAAAAAATCACATTGATACGACTGGAATTCAAAACACCAACCTCACAACTATCAAAGCACTGGGTCCTGATCAACTCACTGATCACTCTACAGATGGTAGAAATTCTATAAGTTTGAGGTGGAAAATTGCAAACCACTTGAATTTTCTCTTTTTATTTTGAGTATTGTGTACTCAACTGCTTAGCACATGTCAATCATTGGGGATGAACTATAACCTCTCTGAGTTTGATAAAATTCAGTGAAGCCCAACATCATGCTGTCCCCTTGTTAGTTTAATTACTTAATTGAGCTGCAATTTTCAAATTGCAGACCTATAAATTCCCACTAACATCCATCCATTGTTTGTCTGTCCTTCCTTAATCTCAAGAATTGAGTTAGATAGATGAAAGTCAAGACCAGATACGGAAAGCTTGGGGGGCAGAGGCCCCGATAAACCAGGTACAAACTTCTGGTCTGGACCAAAAGTCATGTTATTTCAATTCAACAAATTTTCTCCAGAATGGAGTTAGAAAGATGATCAGCACAATTCTAATTGTTATCAGGAAAAGTATGATGTACAGGAGCAAGAAACTACTGAAATTGAGAGCATATATTTTAAATTAAATAAATAAAAATATTATTAAAAACTGCAGCTTGGCATTGTGACAATGTCACAATAATTCTTGTAAATTTTTAACTTTAAGGCAGTTTGCTAAACAGGAAAATACAAAGAAATGCTGTTTTTCAGACTCAACAAACTTGATGAATTCACTTTAACAAGCAAAATATATTTTTAAAAAACAGCCAAAATTTTAAGCTTTTTAAATAAATTAATTGATAAAAGTACTGTAATTTAATAAAAACTAATGCAATACAGTATCTGTACTGTAATTGTAATGAATACTGTAATAAACTGTTTATTAATTTACTATTACAGTTTTATATTTTATTCACATATTTTAATGCAAATATTCAAACTAGTCTAATTCAAATTTTTTTGAGGTCCCTTCTACTTTGAGTTATCCAAGTTCTTCAGTATTTCAAATAAGATGTTTGAAAGAAATACTTTTAAATGTTATGTACTATTTCAGAAAATGAAATTTCACAAATCTTAAAAAAAAATAATGAAAAGTATATATTTTAACTAATATTTGAAGTTTCCTCAAAACAAATTTATTTGGTCATATTCCCAACAAGATTAGTGAACAAATGTACATATTTTCATTTAAACAGCCTTCTAGTAAAAAATAATAATTACAATTTCATAATAGTAAATTTTAAATAACATTTAAAATGTAAATCCGATGTTCTGATAATGATAATATCCTTTATAATTAATGAAAAATGACAATGATTACTTAAGAATAAAGATTTATCACAGACCTAAAAAAAACCAGTATTTTACTTCATATAAAATTTTTAAATCACCAGAGAAAAATCATATGATACCTTTTTAAACTGTATGATGTATAATATTTACAAACATTCCTTGAATGATGGAAAACTTATTAAAAAAACCATTTAATGATTTGGATTCTAAACTGAAATATGGTATACAAGCATTTTAATAAAAATATATTTATTTAATAACCTAAATGCTATTGATAATTGTTCTACATTCTTAAGTTTTAATATTCCTTTTTATTTTTATACTGGAAAAACCCAGATCTGGTTTCTAAAAAGAAAATTTAATTCTAATCATTTTACTTTTATTTTTTATTTTTTTTAAAAAGTGATAACAAAAATAAATAAAGCTGCTAGTCTTTAAAACTTAAAGCCAAACATAAAATTAAAAAAAAATAAAGAAAATGTTTAGTTTAGCTTTTTTATATGTTGTTGTTTGTAAACAACAAACATTTACTTCTGGCATGTGAAGGTGATAAATTTGCTTGTATATATTACTCAAAACATTATTTTGATCCAGGAATGTTCCTTAAAACACTGCTTTATCACTGCTGTCTTTTCTGTACTGTACTTTGTAAATGATTAACAGGCACTTGTATGGCAATGCTAAAAAGCAAGATTGCTAAACTATTCCACAAACTGTTAGGAATTGACTAAAAAGTTAAAATAATTCCTATGGCTTAAGCACAAATGAAAAATATGATATGATGATGGTATATATTTGACAATGATCACAAAAGTGTTCAAAGGTAAGGCAGCCTCTTTTCACTCTTGAAATGTTGATGGGAAAACTCCAATTGTCACTCGCACTTGTTCAGTAGGAAGATAGCAAATGACAGGTTTCATTAACTGGAATCAATGATGAGGTCGAAAACATTCATACGTTGCTGGAGTACTGCTCCTTTCTGCAACAAGGGAATCCAATGATTTTGTGTCATTTGCTATTATATTTTTAGATAACAAAAACAAAAATATTCATGCAATGTAATTTTGCAAAAAGTGCTTATATAAATTATATAAAATATATACANGTTTAATATGATCTTATTATATATTAAAGACAAATATTACACAATAATGAGTATTTTAAATAGGTCTATTACAATCGTATAAAACTTATGTGTTTAACATAAATTTGCTTTAAATATTATATTTTCAAAGTGCTAAAACATTTTCGATAAGAAACTAATAAAAAATCTTGCATACGAAATCACCGATGACCATCCACATTCCTGAAGGCATCAAATAGACAAGTATCCCTACCAATAAGATATTGGTTGCTAATTCTATAGCGTACAGTCTGAAACAATAATTAATATAACAATTAGCATATTATTCGATTTATAATTTTTCTTTTTAACAATTTACAACGATAATTTATAGATGACATTATATACAAGTAATCTTGGTTAACGCGGTAGATAGCCAACGTTTCTTGAAAGTAGTAGTTAGTGCACTATCTACCTTCTCTAAACAAAAAATATAAATTTATTTATTTGTATTTTTGAAAATTGTTTTGTATAACAAGTTATATTTTGGATACTTGTAATCATGTAATTCCAAAAATGGCATTCTCCACAAGTATACAAAAGACATTCCTTTTCACTTAATACATTAAATGTCATGAAATCTTAATATAAAATTATTTCAATCAATGTGTATATAAAATTTATTGTAAAAAAATTATATCCTACTTTATCAAAAATTAAATATAAATGTCTATTTTCAAAGAGCTACATATAGTATGTTGCTTAATTAGATAAAACACAATAAAAAAATAATAATACAGTAATACCCCGAACTTACGCAATAGGTGGGACCGAGCGATAACTGTGTAAGTCAAATTTCGCGTAAGTCAGGGTATAATTTCGCAATTTGTGTAAAATCCAAGTTGGATGTATGTAAGCTAATAAATGTTCTCTTTAATCTTATCTTGTCTTTTGATTTGTTTATGGTTACAAGAAATCACCACATAGAGTCTCTCAAGTCCCTGTAGATATAACAAACACAGAAATAAATAACACAAAATAAATTGTAGCTATGTGTCGATTCCGCGTGACATGTCCAAACATGTAAGCTGAACAATAGTGTGGGGGGAATGAGTAATCAAGAGTTGCGTGGTGCTGAAACAAAAGAAGAATCGACAAGATTTGAAAATCGTGTAACTCTGGGTTCGCATAAGTCGGGGTAGAGTAAGTTGAGGTATTACTATATACAAAATACCTAAATTCTTTAATATATGTAGCTAACAGATATTCGTGGTATTGCCTAAGTAAGAAGTAATAAGAACAGATATTAAACTTAAAACCATATTAAAGGTTTGATTATTTCAGGCCAATACAAAGCAATCACATTACATGAGCAGAAGTTCAAAACCCTGAAGACCATATACTGTTTGTTTGTCATTAAGAATATGATTCATAAATTATGTGGTACTTTCATTAATTATCATGTAATGTTTATTTATATAATACTTAAATTAAACTTAAATTATCACAAAGTGAGTGTCAAGAGGATGAAATCTAGATGTCGTCCATGTTTTGTGATAACCTATATTTTCTGCAGAATCTTAGAGAGTATCTCAAAAATTTGGTCCAGATTAATCAAAGGGTTTAGAAATATATAGGGAAGACAGATGGACAGACAGAAAACAGACATTCTATTTTATATATATACTAGTAGCCCAGGACGCCCCCTAGTGGGCGTTCTTTACAAATTCCCATGAGACATGGTTCCTTTGACTTTTTTGTTCCTATCAATATGCTCTACAGCTCTGTTAAAGTCCCAATCACATCATACGGATCTACATTTCTACTTATTAAACATTCTATAAAACTTTAAAATAGTTTAATTTGTTTATTTACCTTCGCTTGTAAACCTTGACTTTAAATGTATCTGGCATTTTTTCAACAAATTTCCCATGAGTCAATGCACAACGTTCACTGACTTGTGAGTCATGGGATGTTGTAAACATGTGGCGCAAGATTAATCAAGGCATATAATAAGGTGAGGCAAGGCATATAATAATTATTTACACCATTCCGTGGTATAAATAATAAATTCATATCAACAATAAATTCCTATTACAAATAAAAATAATTTATTGTTAATTTAAAATTATCACTAGGGTGCCCTTAGTGGGCGTTTTAGGCATACTGTTACAGATGGGACATGACAATGGCTTATATATATATAGATATATACACAGTAAAACCCCACTTAATACTGCCTCAATTAATGCTGATTCAATATAATGTGGACTCTGCTCGAAGCCTAAAAAAAACTTAAGAAAAATTAATAATTATTGTTGTTTAATTACTAACGTAGATAAAATTACTGAAATTATCCAACAATTTCAGTAAAATATTCAAATTTATTGTTAAAATGTGCATCAGATTATTTAGATTATAAATATTGAAGGCCTTAGTTGAGGCCCTAAGCTGTGACATATGATAATGCTGATTCAAATTATCATGGCATTTCATTGATTCACATATAATACGATTATTTACAAACAACCAATCAAACAAAAGGTGGGAATTTGTTGTAGCACTGTACTTTCCTTAAATCTATGTTTTTTTTTTTTTGTGAAATTTTGGAAAAAATATAACATCATGGATGCCATAGAAAATATCAACTTCGCTTGGCAAGAATTAACTGATAAATGCATGAACAGAGTGTGGAAGATGTTATGGCTGAAGGTATCCAAGAATTCTCAATGATAAGAGCCTATCGCTATATAAATAGGTTGACAATTTGGTCAACCTAATTGATACAGCAGGACTAGGAGATGTAGACGAGCAGGATATTGAGGAGCTACTGCAAGTTTCTGGTGATAGCCGTACCAATGATGACCTTCAAGAAGTGGAAGAATATGGAATTCATGTGGAACTGGAAAATAGTATTCTGAAAACAAAGAACCCAAAAAATTTCTCTACAGACTTCCTTAGTAAAAGTTTGATAATGATAACTGAAATCATTGATCAAATTGTAGCGAATAATCCAGATTTTGAAAGGAGTGCAAAAGCAAAATGAGGCATTTTGGATGCGATCTTCTGCTACTAACATTTGCTTAAGGATAGGAAAAAAAAGCAACAAATGAAACCACATGACTTTATTGCAAAAATCAAGAATTTCAGAAAAGCCAGGACATTCATCACAAAAAATGAACTTTACATTTTTGTGTGCATATGTTTGTGTGTTATTTAACATATATTATTATACAAATTAATATATATACAATACAATACAATAAGGAAAGGGAAGAAGGCCGTACTCGTAGGTGTAGCCTTTAAAAGGGGGTGAAAGGAAAATACGAAGGGAGAGAATGAGAGAAAGATTTGTAGCAGAGGCCAAGAGGGTGAAAATGTTGAAGAGTGGAAAGGGAAGGGGAAATTGTGCCACATGGAGAATTTATTAAAATAGAACAAGTTACAAAATATATAATTCCGAATACAAAATACATAGATACATATTAATAACTGATGCTAAACATAAGATAGGCGGCAGGTAATGGAATACACCAAAAAGTATTTTGATTACATAATTGTTAATTAGAATACAGAAAAATACATACAGAGGTAGACTTAGACATATACAAGAGATTATGATAAATGTTGTGGATACATTAAAACCAAAACACGATTTAACTACTCAGTAAAGAAGGAATATTAGTAGATGGATATAAACAGAATACAAATACAGTGCAAAACAGAAGTTAACAACATTGCAGATAACATGGGAGAACAGTATTAAATAGTAGACACACAAACACCAAACAATTGTGTACAGAGCACCACTTTCAGTTGATAAGGAGAGTGATGGAACCTAATCCAAAATTTTAATGTTCTTTGCAAAGTCCCTAAGAGCAATTAATATATATATATATATATAAAACAAAAAAATAAAAAAATAAAACAGATTTTACTTTAATTTTTGGGTGTGTGTTCCCCTTTCCCTACTTACTCTGTTAAAATGACCTCATTTAACGCTGTTTCGTTTAGTGCTTTGTCATCTAGGAACGCATCCCCTGCATTAAGTGGGTTTACTGTATATATATACATATATACAGTATGTACAGTACAGTACATTATAAAGCCAAAATTTTTATGCATTAATTTTACATAAAAACTTTATTTATAAACTCCATATTTTGTAAAATGTATGTTAAACAAAGTTTATAAGTTTATATAAATTTCTGTTTAGTGAAAAAAAAAGAAAATTTCCTTTTTTTTATGTTTTTAGAGATGGACATTTTTGGAATTATGTGATTCAAGTATCTATATATGGATAGTTTTAAAGTAAACCAAGTTCAAATTAAAATTGCTCTTATTACCTAATTTGTATTTAAGTTATTTCTAATTTTTGTGCAGTTTTTGTCTGAAAAGATGATGAATTAAACACTATCAAGTACACTTAGTACCCATTATGTATTTTGAATTAGTTTTAAGATAAATTAGTGAGTTATTTAAAAATTATTTTTATCTATAAACAAGTTTGTGTGGATTGGTTCACTTTAGAAATGAATCTGCAATATAACTATATATATATATATAAACATATTTAAAAAAATTATATATGACTGATTTGATTTTCAATAATAATAATAATTATATATACTTACTAGTATTCAAAATTATATAATTCATTTTTTTTTATAAAACATGAACAATTTTTAAAGCTGCTCTTATTATAATTAATTCCTACTATTGAAAAACTTACCGTATTTTCATTTATGTGATTTCTTGCTATAAGAAAAGAAAAAAGAAAAATAAATATGAAATAAAATTGTCATTAAATATTCAATAACAACTGTTTTCTACTTACCACTGTAATTTTTATTTGTATCAGATATGCAACTCATTTTAAATTCATCAAATGTTGATGTACTAGATTTATCAAATAACAAAAATATTATAAGCACACTTTATTATTATTTTTATCAGAATCTACCACATTAGCAACTATTAATAATTTATTTAACTTATGTGTAATAATATACTTTTTACCCATTTGAGTTTATCACATCAGAATATTATAATATTCGTAATACATTTATTCAAGTTATTGTATATACTAACATGTAGAACAAACTTGTATTCATTTATTGTCAAGAGACAATCATTAGAGAAAGAACAATTATAAAATATTGTTACAATGATTAATTGCAGTAATATTTTGTAATGGACAAGGAGACAAAATTAATAGAGAAGACATGATTATGAAGCAAAAATAGATCAGTTGAAAGGAAAAAGTACAGGAGGTGGTTGGAAAAGAAACTTTCTCCAAAAATGACAGTAAACTTGTCATGAATTTGTAATTTGAATCAGGGTTTTGAACTGAATCAAAAACTTTTAAAATCAAACCAAACTGAAATAATTATTTCTTACTTTGTAATTTTTAATTAAATTGTTTAAAATTTGTAATAGTTTCTGATAAAATGATTCATATTATTCCTCTCTTGTATTAACAAAGACAACGTAAAGACAAGATTCTATACCTACAAGAGTTCCCTAACTTAGATAAAATTTGTGAAACTGGTCTTTACATAAGTTGAGATTTGTTTCTTGATAATATATTTGAAAATATGAAGTACTGTACATTTAGAGAAAAAATACAAAAAATTGGATTATAAAAAATGAAAAATATTTTAAATTTATTATACTGACAATTATATGCAATATTATATGATAAGAATATTTCTTGCATATTTATAACTGGTTAATTATCTTACAGTACTAGGGGTAGATTAAGGTACAGAGTGCAACTTTCACTCCTTTCTGAAGGATTTTTTCTTAGTAAAGCAAGTAATTAAAAATTTTGTAAGGCATATTGTTTCCTTTCTGCACACCCCTCTTAAAGATATCTGGATCCACTATTGCAGGAGTAGCCAAAAAGTCGATTGCGAAGCTAGTTTTGGTCACTCGCTCATGATGTCTTGACTTAATGTGTTACACTTGTAACTGAACACAACTGTAGTGATATCGGACCTCCATGTCCTTCCTCATGCGGTTTTGTCAGTCCATGTGCAATCCATTTGCATATACAGTAGAGCGTCGATTATCCAAATCAATCGGGGACTGGGGTTGTTCGGAAAATCGATATTTCGGATAACCGATTACGTACGAAAAAATATATTAACCTATCCAATGTTGAAATTTTTCTCCGTTGCGTGTCGCTTCGCGCTGAATTTTCATTGATGTTAAGCCTGACGAAGACTATTGTATCGTTAAAAATTAGTTTTTTATTTTGTACAAACAAAATAAATATATTGAAAAATATAAAAACAATAAAAAATAATACTTCAGAAGTTAAGCTAGTATCAAAAATGTAAAATATTTGAGTAGCCCAAGACATAACCAAAGATTGCAGTGTCACAGCACTGGCGAAAATTTAAATTTGCCGACTGGAATTCTTTCGGATAATTGACTTTTGGATAATCGACGTTCTACTGTAGTTGTAAAAGGGGAATAAGAAATGTAGACAAAGGGTTGTAAAACTGAAAAAAAGAAAGGTGGAAAGAGGGACAGAGAGAATAGGTCGGGACATGGTAGAGAGAAAAACGGTGAAGTGGTGGTCCCTGAAAGTGACAATGTTGAGTTTCAATTTTTCTTCTGTTTAAAATGTAAGTACCTTTTCTTCATGTTTTAAATTAAATTGTGGCTTTTCTTACCTATCTAAACATAGTATGTATTTCACATCTCCCCCTCGCCACTTAGACTATGCCTACGACAACAAGTCGATCGTAACACATTTTTAAGATAAAAAGTAGATCTTATGTACACAACAGTTGGTCACCCCTGCACTATTGGACAGAACCTGTGAGGAATTGAACCCAAAAGTTATTTTCTGAGGTGGTTGTATTTTCTTTCAGTTCTTTTCTTATTTCGGAAATTTGTTTTTTTTTTTTTTAAGAGTGAAAACCCTACTCACTTCATTTAAAAACTGATAGCTGTCCTGTGCTTATTGATGCTTATATCAGCAGGCCCCAGTTAAAAACAGCATGTATGATTTAATAAATTAAAAGTGACAATTAAATCATAACATTACAGGGTAATTTAGTGAAATTAATATTAGGAATATATTTTGTCAAATATTCTATGGGAAAATTATTGATAAGAGAGAATTATAAAACAATTATAGCAAATATGTAGATGAGCAAAAACAATTGTTAGCAAATAAGTATGTAGATGAACATACTGTGATGTCACATATGGTGCTAAAAGACTACAAAAGCAGAGCCAAAGAGTAATTCTAATACTTAATTGTCAGTACGAAAGACAAATGCTTTACTATGTTGAAGATTTCTAATATTATTTTTTTCCATTAAAAACTTTTTAGAAATTATTTTTTAAATTGGAATGGTTTTTTATTTAAGAACATAAACACGTTATTATATGTACATATACAGAAAGAAAGATATTTGAAAAATTACATTTGTCAGGTTAAGGTTTTTGGGATATAGTTGTGAATTATTTTTGTGCCATAAGCAAAGAATGCTTTTATAGCTATTGTAAATATAATACCCTACAGTAACTATCTGGCACAAATAATCATCTTATAAATATTGATCTGTTTCTTTATATATCTTACAATTGAGTTTAAATTTTTCAAGAAATCTAACCTTTTATGAATTTTATAAAAATAAATTTCTCATTATTTAATAAAAAAAAAATTAGGCAGATCAGAAAAAAGTAGAACACATTAACGTTCTGCTTAGGATGCCACTGGATAAGTTTTTCTTTCAAACAGTGTAAGATATATTAAGATTACCACAGCACAGCTTCTGATCATTGGAAAATAATCTAAATTAGTATTTGATAGACAAACATCCTGTGACATGTTATAGCAAACTATATTTATATAAATATATTAATAGTTTATTCTATTAAATGCTCTTTGGCAAACTGTTATAGTTACTGAATGTAAACTGTGCATTTTACCTCTATATGATGAAACCATATAGGGGTAAAATGTACATAAATAACAAACTTCAAAAGCAATTGTAACAAAGTGCTTTACAACTAAACAAGCAGAAGAGTCTGAAGAAGTTGAAAGTTATAGCAATATCCAACAGGTTTCAAGCAATGAAGACATCCAGCTATTGGAAAATAAAGAATATTGGCAAAATGTTATTTTGGAAGATGACTAAAATTTATTTTGTGCACACAATGAAAGATTGTTGCATACAATTCTTTATTTTACAAATTTTAACAATTTTGTTTTTATTTTGTAATTCATGTTTTGTTAAATAAAATTTTCTGAATTAAAAATTTTTTTCTTACTTGATACATTAAATTTATATATAAATAGTTACATTATACAAGATTTGCATAATGCAATAATAAAAATTATAACATGACATTTTTGTGGAGCATAACTATCACATTATGAGGATTACCTGCATATATATTTTGGAAATTAGAGAGACCTTAAATTTTAAAAATGATGTATTCTAAACAAAGAATGTGTGATCTATATGAGAGAATAATTACTTAAGACAATCTTTTCTTCTTTCTAAATATTAAGATTAAATTGATAATGTAAATTCTATTAAACTTCCATTTCAATAACTGAAAATGGATTCAAGAGAGCCAAAAAAATTTTGAAAAATAATTTTTTTGATTGCCTTAAATAAACAGTATACTCATAAGATAATGGAATTAAATCTGAAAGTAAAAAATATTTTTTTAAATCATTTTAATCAAAACTAAATTGTTAATAGTCAGCATTTAATTTTTTCACACACATTTTTGGCTAATTTAATCAATCATCATCGAGTTTTAGCTACATAAACTAATGATGATTAATTGAATTAGCCAAAAATATCTGTTTAATATCTAGCATTTAATTTTTGAACAAAAGTTTAGCTTCTCAAGTTAATTTCATCTAGTTATCAATCAGTATATTAGTTCAGAAGATTGTAAAATGTCTAATTCTCTTATGATTAGACTTAGAATCTTTTGTCCATGTTATTTGCTTCTGTAGCTTTAGATTGAAAGGATGTACTTTCTGTTTTATGTTAAAATATAAAAACTACACAAATTTAGCAGGATTAGGTATCACTTCTAAAGTTTTTGGTCTATTTGTATAGACCAAAAATATTAGAAGAAATACTTAATCCTGTTAAATCAGTATAATTTTCATATTGTAGCTTTATTTTAAGTTGTTAGTGTTCTAGAACCTAAAGATTGACACTTAAACTGGTTCAAAATGTTTGTTCTTTAAAAATTACCATTAGATTGCAATGATTTCTTATTTTGAATTGTTTAATTGTACAATATATTTGTTCTCAATTATTTATTCTTATCTATTTTATAATATTAAAGATATATCAATTATAAATTTAAAACTGGAGTTTTTGAATAGAATATGCAGATCTTCCAAATATAATTTCTTTTTTTAAAGAATATATCAGACTCCATATTTACAAGAATTATTTATTACGTAGAATCAAATACTTAAAAATATTTAATTATTTTTAATTCAAAAAAATAAAAATTAATAACAAGTAATGAAGTTAGGCAATACATCAACATTGAATTTATCAAAATGTTTGCTTTTACACACAATTTTATTGTCATTGTTGAAGACTAAATAAAAAAGAGTTCAGTTTAATACTTTACTTTGAAACAGTTTATTAAAAGTCAGTTTTTATTTTGTAAAACTGAATTATATTTATTCTCACTTATTTTATACTATGCTTATCTTGTATGTATGTAATTTAACATATTTGTTACGCATTACTTAAAATTTGTGGTATTACTATATTTTAATTACTATAACAATGTCATCCATGTATAGTTCCTATGATATCATCTGCATTCTTTGAGACTCTGCTCTCTGAGTACTGGTACTAAGGAGACCTGTATTAGGCCCAACACAGGTTTGGCCAGGTCCACATTGGGATGGCTAAATGGTGAGGTCAGACCATCCCAAAAAATTCCTGATGTTTTTCAGCTGCCTGGATTTGATCCTAGGTCTCCAGAGTGGTAGACTTTAACTGCCTCAGCCACCTGACTGGTAACATCATAAACTTGGTTTAATTTAAATTAGATTATCACCAAATATATTATTAGGAATGCCAATGTTTGTTCATTTTTTATCTGCAAATTTTTAGTATCAATGGGTTCTAAAAACTTTAATCCTTTACTAGAATTTCTAATTTCATATTTTGTGTTTGTTCTTTTTGCTTTTTAAAAATATTATAGTCATATTGGTTTATTATGTACTAGTAGCCCAGGACGCCCCCTAGTGGGCGTTCTTTACAAATTTCCATGAGGCATGGTTCCTTTGACTTTTTTGTTCCTATCAATATGCTGTACAGCTCTGTTAAAGTCCCAATGGTAAGATTTACCCTCCGAATGAAGAGGTGGCGACCCCCCCAAACTGTAGCCCCTGTGCGAACAATAAAGTCAAAGGAACCATACCCCTACTCGCGATCCTTTGCGAGATATAAGCCCCTGAAATAATAAATTCCTATTACAAATATACTGAATTATTTATATTGTTATATTGACCAAATAATAATTTATGGGCCAAATGAATAATAATAATTCATATTGTTAATTTAAATAAGAATTAAAATTGTTAATTTGAATGTTTGAAATATGACACACGATAGGGGCGCCTCTAGTGTCCATTATCGGACAGATGGACACCCATTGAATGGGTTATATATATATAGATATTTGTTCCAATAAAACACTTACTTTAAAATAAAATCAAATTTAGATTATATTTTTATTTTTGGGTTAAATTATATTTTTTAAACAGTGCAAGAAGTTGATTGTTACTAATATAAGTACACCACAAAATTTCTGCAGCCCTGGTTCCAAAGCCTTGCTGAATTAACTGTTTTGCCAGAACAACTGTGGCACATATAATAATAATAATAATTCATCAACACACCTCCTAACTCACTCACTACACTCCTCCCATGTGTCTAAAGTATACCATGAAATGCTAGAAACTTAAATTAAATAAATATTAAATGTAATTTACATTTAATATTTATCTAATTTCTCTTCTCTCTCTTAGGACCCATAGCTACGGTTAAATTTAAGCAAAATAAACTAAGAATATTACAAAATTGCAGTGTAAATAATGTAAATAAACACATTCTAAACATAACACGATAAGTGGCCATCCAGTCTGGTGTATGTGGGAATTTCAGTTACGTATTGTAATTCTGTCCAGATTAAAGGAGATGCTGGACCATCAGTTGCCAGAAATTCAGTGGTAAACCTGTACTTAAATTTATCAACATACAGTTTAATACTATTGGATTTATCAAGTGTTATATATACAGGTAACCCCCGTATAACACGGCATTTCTATAGCACAGATTCACTCTAACACGGTTTGAGAATTGGGAACATCCCCCGTATAACATGGTGCTTTTATAGCACGGGTTCACTCTAACACAGTTTGGGAATTGGGTAAAACCCTCGTACAACATGAAATGTAATAAAGGGTGCGTTCTTTTATACTTCCGCATAACTCTGCGCGAGCATTCTAATTGTTTTCGTGGCTACTTTGAATGCTCTTTCAACAATAATCCATTTAATGGTTAAATTTTACAATTGGGACCCTTTTTTTGCCTCTAAAAGCTCATTTTAGAATTATAGATTCCTCCATCACGATACTATTGATAGCGTGGGTGCCGCCATCTTTCTGTCACCATCGTTCCTAAATGCTTAAAAAATGCAGCGGACCCCCTTTGCAGAGCGACAGCTATTAACGAATGCACCCGAAAACTGTTATCAATTGATGATGCTCATGCTGAGATCATCATACAGTATATATGATGAATAATCCTCTGGTAAAATAATAAATAAGTAATTTACCTATGAAAAAAATGAATAATAAATCCGATTTAAATAAGGATTTAACAGCATGTTTTTTAATTTTTGGAACCTAACCCCCCTTTTCACACTAGTTCTTTGTTTCGTATAACATGGATTCACATAACACGGCAATTTTTTGGAATGTAACTCCTGTGTTATACGGGGGTTACCTGTATTATTATTTTTGAAACTTAAAATACTGTATTTACTCGAATATAAAACGACCTTGCATATAGGACTAGGTGTGACTTTAAAGATCAAAATAAAGAAAATTAGATTTATTAATACAATTCTAATTTTATTATATTTAATCACAAGTAAAATATCAAATGGATGTAAATGCACATATTGTCCCACAAAAATTAATGGCATTTTAAACTTAAACCTCATCTTATATGCAAGTAAATATGGTATATATGCAATTTTAAATTTAATTTGGTAAAAAATTAGCGGCCATTCTTGATATTTAATATATAGAATTAAAATTCCTTTTGTATTTTATATATTAAATTTTTTTTTAATCTAAAAATGCAAAAGTAAAAAGTTTGTTTATAAACATACCAAATATAAAAACTATGATATGCTTTATAACTTAATAATATAATGGGATATCAAGAATAGCTTGATCACAAAGATATTGATAAATTATTAAATGCAGTATAACTTGATAATTTGAATGTTTTAAATTAAAATTTGTGGTTAATTTAAATATATTTTTTGGATCCTTGAATTTCCTATAAAAGTAACATAAGATTTTCCTTTTTAATTCAAACTTTTTTTGGTTAATTTGAAGTAACAGTGCAATAATTTTATGAAAAAAATCACCTGCAATATTTTGATAAAATATGTGTTTAAGCACTAATGTTGGCAATGGTGATTGAGAAATTCCAGAGTACAGTGTTTACTGTGTTTCTTACAAGGGGACAGCATGGCATTGGGGTCACCAATTTTAATCAAACTTGGTGAGGTTATAATGCATCCCAACAACTGACACGTGCCAAGCAGTAAGGCACAATATTCAAAATTAAAGGAGAAAACTGAGGTTAAAAATTGCAAATCACTTAAAACAATTGGCATTCTTATTATTCATAGACTGGTTGGTGGGGGTTTGTTTGTTTCATAATCCTGAGGTTGGTGTTTGAAATCTTATTGGTTTTAATGTAGTTTTTTAATACAAAACTACATTAAATCCAATAAGATATATTAAAACCAATAAAATATCAAGAATAAAGTAAAAAGTAGTTTTTTAATAAAAAACTATACTTTTTACTTTATTCTTGATATTTTTAAATTTATTATATTTATTAAAAAATTATTTTTGAATATTCATGTATTTATAAATATATGTTAGTACAAATCCCATAATTTATTTGAGAAGAGGATTAGATGTAAACAAATTTATCATTATTAAAGGCCAATTTTGTTAATAAAAAAGATATTTTTATTAACATTATTCAATCTGTTTTGTTTTCCAGGAGCACAGTTTTGTGGATAATGATTGTTGTAGAAGCATGTGAAACAAAAATTTCTGCAGTGTGACCATTGAATAAATGCAGATTTTTACAACAAGAATATGATTTACATGTTGTGTTGCCACCTTTTGAAAATCGCTGACCCGGACGGCAGGTCAGGTTTGTTTGAACAGAAGTTTCTGGCACACGCCAATGTCATTTTACAATGCGAAGAATAACGCGCATGGTGGTTCTAAATCAGTTACAGTTAGGGACTAGAGCAGGAGTGGCCAACAGTTTTTGCCCCCAGGCCAAATTGGAGAGAAAACTTTTTCCATGGACCGAACCAGAGGCTGCCCTAGGAAGATTTTAAGATGGTGCCAGATCTCATTGTGGTGTCACCCTGTAGAGACTAAATTGTACATACATTACAGATACATTTTTCACATTATCATGCTTTATCAACATTCTACACTGTACTTAAGAGATTTGTAACAGAGGGTTAACTCTAAATGCACAGTGAGTAGTTGTTGACCTTTTTTTTTAGGCATCAGAATTTTTCACCGACCTATTTGGACTTGAGTAGCTAATATATTAAAAGATTAATCATGGGCCACATAAATTCATTAGACGGGCTGTATGGCCATGCCTGGTCTAGGGACTTGCATAGGAGTAACCTAAATTAAAAAAGAACAGGTACAGATGACTTAGCTCTATTGGATATTGCAGAGACGTATACGATTATACATGCAAAAAGAAAAAAAAAGGGGGGGTCAATGACAGGTTGTGTGTCACACATTGGTGTAAACAGACTAACATTGCAGAATTGCAGAGGAGTTTCAATGAGTGTGAGTTCTTTCACTGTTAAAATAGTGTAAATTTGTAAAAATATTTGCAAGAACTTTGTTTTATCATAATTTCACAATTTCTACAAAATTCCCGGACAAAATTAATAGTTCACCCGGACAGGGAATCAATTCCCGGACTGTCCAGGTGAAAACTGGATGGGTGGTAACACTATTTACATGTCATTGAAAAACAAACTTGATTAATGTTTAAAAACACATCATCATCAACTAATTTGGAAAATCATTCATACAGTATCACATTTGAAAATATCAGTGTGTTTAATATATTTTTTCTCCCTCCACCTTTGCAACCTCTGAAATTGATGAAGAACCCCCAGCTGCAATTAAATCTTGATTTTGAAGGATGCTTTCACAATATGTAAATTTTGTAATATTGTCTTGCAGTGATTCTGCAGAACACATTTCAATACTATTGATGTTAGCATGAGATATCAAAGCCATCTTTTTGTTCTTTAGTGAACAAAGACAGAATCATAGACACATTTAGGTAAAACAATGACTGTTGCCATAATAAATAGATACTGCTAGGTAGCACTTGTTAATTGCTTTTGACATTGACTTGTTACTTGAAACAGATGCATTTTATTGTTTTATTACTCTTTTTATTGTGCATTTGTAGTTTTATAAAAATAATCAGTTTCTCTGACAAAATAATAAATGTGAAAGTACCAAGAATAAAGTAAAAATTATAATTTTAGGAAAAAAATCACATTGATACCACTGGAATTCAAAACACCAACCTCACAACTATCAAAGCACTGGGTCCTGATCAACTCACTGATCACTCTACAGATGGTAGAAATTCTATAAGTTTGAGGTGGAAAATTGCAAACCACTTGAATTTTCTCTTTTTATTTTGAGTATTGTGTACTCAACTGCTTAGCACATGTCAATCATTGGGGATGAACTATAACCTCTCTGAGTTTGATAAAATTCAGTGAAGCCCAACATCATGCTGTCCCCTTGTTAGTTTAATTACTTAATTGAGCTGCAATTTTCAAATTGCAGACCTATAAATTCCCACTAACATCCATCCATTGTTTGTCTGTCCTTCCTTAATCTCAAGAATTGAGTTAGATAGATGAAAGTCAAGACCAGATACGGAAAGCTTGGGGGGCAGAGGCCCCGATAAACCAGGTACAAACTTCTGGTCTGGACCAAAAGTCATGTTATTTCAATTCAACAAATTTTCTCCAGAATGGAGTTAGAAAGATGATCAGCACAATTCTAATTGTTATCAGGAAAAGTATGATGTACAGGAGCAAGAAACTACTGAAATTGAGAGCATATATTTTAAATTAAATAAATAAAAATATTATTAAAAACTGCAGCTTGGCATTGTGACAATGTCACAATAATTCTTGTAAATTTTTAACTTTAAGGCAGTTTGTTAAACAGGAAAATACAAAGAAATGCTGTTTTTCAGACTCAACAAACTTGATGAATTCACTTTAACAAGCAAAATATATTTTTAAAAAACAGCCAAAATTTTAAGCTTTTTAAATAAATTAATTGATAAAAGTACTGTAATTTAATAAAAACTAATGCAATACAGTATCTGTACTGTAATTGTAATGAATACTGTAATAAACTGTTTATTAATTTACTATTACAGTTTTATATTTTATTCACATATTTTAATGCAAATATTCAAACTAGTCTAATTCAAATTTTTTTGAGGTCCCTTCTACTTTGAGTTATCCAAGTTCTTCAGTATTTCAAATAAGATGTTTGAAAGAAATACTTTTAAATGTTATGTACTATTTCAGAAAATGAAATTTCACAAATCTTAAAAAAAAATAATGAAAAGTATATATTTTAACTAATATTTGAAGTTTCCTCAAAACAAATTTATTTGGTCATATTCCCAACAAGATTAGTGAACAAATGTACATATTTTCATTTAAACAGCCTTCTAGTAAAAAATAATAATTACAATTTCATAATAGTAAATTTTAAATAACATTTAAAATGTAAATCCGATGTTCTGAGAATGATAATATCCTTTATAATTAATGAAAAATGACAATGATTACTTAAGAATAAAGATTTATCACAGACCTAAAAAAAACCAGTATTTTACTTCATATAAAATTTTTAAATCACCAGAGAAAAATCATATGATACCTTTTTAAACTGTATGATGTATAATATTTACAAACATTCCTTGAATGATGGAAAACTTATTAAAAAAACCATTTAATGATTTGGATTCTAAACTGAAATATGGTATACAAGCATTTTAATAAAAATATATTTATTTAATAACCTAAATGCTATTGATAATTGTTCTACATTCTTAAGTTTTAATATTCCTTTTTATTTTTATACTGGAAAAACCCAGATCTGGTTTCTAAAAAGAAAATTTAATTCTAATCATTTTACTTTTATTTTTTATTTTTTTTAAAAAGTGATAACAAAAATAAATAAAGCTGCTAGTCTTTAAAACTTAAAGCCAAACATAAAATTAAAAAAAAATAAAGAAAATGTTTAGTTTAGCTTTTTTATATGTTGTTGTTTGTAAACAACAAACATTTACTTCTGGCATGTGAAGGTGATAAATTTGCTTGTATATATTACTCAAAACATTATTTTGATCCAGGAATGTTCCTTAAAACACTGCTTTATCACTGCTGTCTTTTCTGTACTGTACTTTGTAAATGATTAACAGGCACTTGTATGGCAATGCTAAAAAGCAAGATTGCTAAACTATTCCACAAACTGTTAGGAATTGACTAAAAAGTTAAAATAATTCCTATGGCTTAAGCACAAATGAAAAATATGATATGATGATGGTATATATTTGACAATGATCACAAAAGTGTTCAAAGGTAAGGCAGCCTCTTTTCACTCTTGAAATGTTGATGGGAAAACTCCAATTGTCACTCGCACTTGTTCAGTAGGAAGATAGCAAATGACAGGTTTCATTAACTGGAATCAATGATGAGGTCGAAAACATTCATACGTTGCTGGAGTACTGCTCCTTTCTGCAACAAGGGAATCCAATGATTTTGTGTCATTTGCTATTATATTTTTAGATAACAAAAACAAAAATATTCATGCAATGTAATTTTGCAAAAAGTGCTTATATAAATTATATAAAATATATACAAATTAGAATAAATTCTATTTTTATTGTAATTAAAAAGCTTAAAATTTAAAATTAAAACCAAAATTATATTAAAAACTGATTTTTTTAAAACAGAATAGGTGCAAAGTAAATAAATATATCATGCACAATACTTATTACAAAAAATACTTTTGTATAAAGGTAATTTATTTGGATCAAAAAATTTTATTGAGTCATATGTTAAATTCAAGTTTTTGTATTTAAAATTTAATTCCAATAAATTATGTTATTGAAAACAAAAATATTTTCTGCAAATTATCAAGCATATAAACTTTTAATAACTGTTTATTATGAAAGAAAATAAAATGTGTAAATATAAATCTACATGTATAAGAAGTCTAATATATTAATATTAATTGTTACAAATGAAAATTATAATTTAAATTATCTTATGCTTACATTATGAAAATATAAATTTAATATGGTTTAGTCATTGTGTAATTAAGGCCAGGAAAATATTATTGCAATGATTATAGAAGAAAACAATCATTCACTGAGATTTCAATTTACTGTATTTTCTAGACTTTCTGGTATTCTCCATTATGAAAAAGAAATCAAACTAATCTTTTGAAATACCTGCAAATATATGTAGATACTTCACAAAATTACAATAATTCTATGAACTTTCAAACATTTATTTGCCAATTATCTTCATAATATTAATATATTATGAAGATAATTATCACAAGCCCTACAAGATAATCAAAAATTATCTTGAAATTTAAATATCTTGTAAGATAACTGGATTGCCAAGGCAATTTAGATATCAGCCTACCATTCTGGGAACCCTGGATTCACTCTTGAAAAAAATCTAGGAACTTTTTGGGTCTGTCACAAATGTGTTGGATCCTATACCTCACCACCTGGCCACACTCATTGTGGGCCAAACCTGTAATGGGTATGGATTATAAGGCCATCTCATGTCCACAGAGAAAAAAGAGTAAAGAAAATTCTACCATGTGTTTGACAAACAAAACATCTGAAATATTACATAAACATTGTTTTGGATTCTAACTTAATTTCCAAATTTGTTTATTTGTAATTAATTTTACAAATAAAACAAACAAATTTTTTTCATCTAAATCTGTTCATTTAGGAATGAGAAAAGATTTAGATGAAAGCCACTGAACTAGTTCANCAAAATATAAAATTCCGAATACAAAATACATAGATACATATTAATAACTGATGCTAAACATAAGATAGGCGGCAGGTAATGGAATACACCAAAAAGTATTTTGATTACATAATTGTTAATTAGAATACAGAAAAATACATACAGAGGTAGACTTAGACATATACAAGAGATTATGATAAATGTTGTGGATACATTAAAACCAAAACACGATTTAACTACTCAGTAAAGAAGGAATATTAGTAGATGGATATAAACAGAATACAAATACAGTGCAAAACAGAAGTTAACAACATTGCAGATAACATGGGAGAACAGTATTAAATAGTAGACACACAAACATCAAACAATTGTGTACAGAGCACCACTTTCAGTTGATAAGGAGAGTGATGGAACCTAATCCAAAATTTTAATGTTCTTTGCAAAGTCCCTAAGAGCAATTAATATATATATATATATATAAAACAAAAAAATAAAAAAATAAAACAGATTTTACTTTAATTTTTGGGTGTGTGTTCCCCTTTCCCTACTTACTCTGTTAAAATGACCTCATTTAACGCTGTTTCGTTTAGTGCTTTGTCATCTAGGAACGCATCCCCTGCATTAAGTGGGTTTACTGTATATATATACACATATATACAGTATGTACAGTACAGTACATTATAAAGCCAAAATTTTTATGCATTAATTTTACATAAAAACTTTATTTATAAACTCCATATTTTGTAAAATGTATGTTAAACAAAGTTTATAAGTTTATATAAATTTCTGTTTAGTGAAAAAAAAAGAAAATTTCCTTTTTTTTATGTTTTTAGAGATGGACATTTTTGGAATTATGTGATTCAAGTATCTATATATGGATAGTTTTAAAGTAAACCAAGTTCAAATTAAAATTGCTCTTATTACCTAATTTGTATTTAAGTTATTTCTAATTTTTGTGCAGTTTTTGTCTGAAAAGATGATGAATTAAACACTATCAAGTACACTTAGTACCCATTATGTATTTTGAATTAGTTTTAAGATAAATTAGTGAGTTATTTAAAAATTATTTTTATCTATAAACAAGTTTGTGTGGATTGGTTCACTTTAGAAATGAATCTGCAATATAACTATATATATATATATAAACATATTTAAAAAAATTATATATGACTGATTTGATTTTCAATAATAATAATAATTATATATACTTACTAGTATTCAAAATTATATAATTCATTTTTTTTTATAAAACATGAACAATTTTTAAAGCTGCTCTTATTATAATTAATTCCTACTATTGAAAAACTTACCGTATTTTCATTTATGTGATTTCTTGCTATAAGAAAAGAAAAAAGAAAAATAAATATGAAATAAAATTGTCATTAAATATTCAATAACAACTGTTTTCTACTTACCACTGTAATTTTTATTTGTATCAGATATGCAACTCATTTTAAATTCATCAAATGTTGATGTACTAGATTTATCAAATAACAAAAATATTATAAGCACACTTTATTATTATTTTTATCAGAATCTACCACATTAGCAACTATTAATAATTTATTTAACTTATGTGTAATAATATACTTTTTACCCATTTGAGTTTATCACATCAGAATATTATAATATTCGTAATACATTTATTCAAGTTATTGTATATACTAACATGTAGAACAAACTTGTATTCATTTATTGTCAAGAGACAATCATTAGAGAAAGAACAATTATAAAATATTGTTACAATGATTAATTGCAGTAATATTTTGTAATGGACAAGGAGACAAAATTAATAGAGAAGACATGATTATGAAGCAAAAATAGATCAGTTGAAAGGAAAAAGTACAGGAGGTGGTTGGAAAAGAAACTTTCTCCAAAAATGACAGTAAACTTGTCATGAATTTGTAATTTGAATCAGGGTTTTGAACTGAATCAAAAACTTTTAAAATCAAACCAAACTGAAATAATTATTTCTTACTTTGTAATTTTTAATTAAATTGTTTAAAATTTGTAATAGTTTCTGATAAAATGATTCATATTATTCCTCTCTTGTATTAACAAAGACAACGTAAAGACAAGATTCTATACCTACAAGAGTTCCCTAACTTAGATAAAATTTGTGAAACTGGTCTTTACATAAGTTGAGATTTGTTTCTTGATAATATATTTGAAAATATGAAGTACTGTACATTTAGAGAAAAAATACAAAAAATTGGATTATAAAAAATGAAAAATATTTTAAATTTATTATACTGACAATTATATGCAATATTATATGATAAGAATATTTCTTGCATATTTATAACTGGTTAATTATCTTACAGTACTAGGGGTAGATTAAGGTACAGAGTGCAACTTTCACTCCTTTCTGAAGGATTTTTTCTTAGTAAAGCAAGTAATTAAAAATTTTGTAAGGCATATTGTTTCCTTTCTGCACACCCCTCTTAAAGATATCTGGATCCACTATTGCAGGAGTAGCCAAAAAGTCGATTGCGAAGCTAGTTTTGGTCACTCGCTCATGATGTCTTGACTTAATGTGTTACACTTGTAACTGAACACAACTGTAGTGATATCGGACCTCCATGTCCTTCCTCATGCGGTTTTGTCAGTCCATGTGCAATCCATTTGCATATACAGTAGAGCGTCGATTATCCAAATCAATCGGGGACTGGGGTTGTTCGGAAAATCGATATTTCGGATAACCGATTACGTACGAAAAAATATATTAACCTATCCAATGTTGAAATTTTTCTCCGTTGCGTGTCGCTTCGCGCTGAATTTTCATTGATGTTAAGCCTGACGAAGACTATTGTATCGTTAAAAATTAGTTTTTTATTTTGTACAAACAAAATAAATATATTGAAAAATATAAAAACAATAAAAAATTATACTTCAGAAGT
>NW_019384964.1:338918-382790 GCF_000671375.1 Centruroides sculpturatus | reverse complement strand
TTTACAAATTTCCATGAGGCACGGTTCCTTTGACTTTTTTGTTCCTATCAATATGCTGTACAGCTCTGTTAAAGTCCCAATGGTAAGATTTACCCTCCGAATGAAGAGGTGGCGACCCCCCCAAACTGTAGCCCCTGTGCGAACAATAAAGTCAAAGGAACCATACCCCTACTCGCGATCCTTTGCGAGATATAAGCCCCTGAAATAATAAATTCCTATTACAAATATACTGAATTATTTATATTGTTATATTGACCAAATAATAATTTATGGGCCAAATGAATAATAATAATTCATATTGTTAATTTAAATAAGAATTAAAATTGTTAATTTGAATGTTTGAAATATGACACACGATAGGGGCGCCTCTAGTGTCCATTATCGGACAGATGGACACCCATTGAATGGGTTATATATATATAGATATTTGTTCCAATAAAACACTTACTTTAAAATAAAATCAAATTTAGATTATATTTTTATTTTTGGGTTAAATTATATTTTTTAAACAGTGCAAGAAGTTGATTGTTACTAATATAAGTACACCACAAAATTTCTGCAGCCCTGGTTCCAAAGCCTTGCTGAATTAACTGTTTTGCCAGAACAACTGTGGCACATATAATAATAATAATAATTCATCAACACACCTCCTAACTCACTCACTACACTCCTCCCATGTGTCTAAAGTATACCATGAAATGCTAGAAACTTAAATTAAATAAATATTAAATGTAATTTACATTTAATATTTATCTAATTTCTCTTCTCTCTCTTAGGACCCATAGCTACGGTTAAATTTAAGCAAAATAAACTAAGAATATTACAAAATTGCAGTGTAAATAATGTAAATAAACACATTCTAAACATAACACGATAAGTGGCCATCCAGTCTGGTGTATGTGGGAATTTCAGTTACGTATTGTAATTCTGTCCAGATTAAAGGAGATGCTGGACCATCAGTTGCCAGAAATTCAGTGGTAAACCTGTACTTAAATTTATCAACATACAGTTTAATACTATTGGATTTATCAAGTGTTATATATACAGGTAACCCCCGTATAACACGGCATTTCTATAGCACAGATTCACTCTAACACGGTTTGAGAATTGGGAACATCCCCCGTATAACATGGTGCTTTTATAGCACGGGTTCACTCTAACACAGTTTGGGAATTGGGTAAAACCCTCGTACAACATGAAATGTAATAAAGGGTGCGTTCTTTTATACTTCCGCATAACTCTGCGCGAGCATTCTAATTGTTTTCGTGGCTACTTTGAATGCTCTTTCAACAATAATCCATTTAATGGTTAAATTTTACAATTGGGACCCTTTTTTTGCCTCTAAAAGCTCATTTTAGAATTATAGATTCCTCCATCACGATACTATTGATAGCGTGGGTGCCGCCATCTTTCTTTCACCATCGTTCCTAAATGCTTAAAAAATGCAGCGGACCCCCTTTGCAGAGCGACAGCTATTAACGAATGCACCCGAAAACTGTTATCAATTGATGATGCTCATGCTGAGATCATCATACAGTATATATGATGAATAATCCTCTGGTAAAATAATAAATAAGTAATTTACCTATGAAAAAAATGAATAATAAATCCGATTTAAATAAGGATTTAACAGCATGTTTTTTAATTTTTGGAACCTAACCCCCCTTTTCACACTAGTTCTTTGTTTCGTATAACATGGATTCACATAACACGGCAATTTTTTGGAATGTAACTCCTGTGTTATACGGGGGTTACCTGTATTATTATTTTTGAAACTTAAAATACTGTATTTACTCGAATATAAAACGACCTTGCATATAGGACTAGGTGTGACTTTAAAGATCAAAATAAAGAAAATTAGATTTATTAATACAATTCTAATTTTATTATATTTAATCACAAGTAAAATATCAAATGGATGTAAATGCACATATTGTCCCACAAAAATTAATGGCATTTTAAACTTAAACCTCATCTTATATGCAAGTAAATATGGTATATATGCAATTTTAAATTTAATTTGGTAAAAAATTAGCGGCCATTCTTGATATTTAATATATAGAATTAAAATTCCTTTTGTATTTTATATATTAAATTTTTTTTTAATCTAAAAATGCAAAAGTAAAAAGTTTGTTTATAAACATACCAAATATAAAAACTATGATATGCTTTATAACTTAATAATATAATGGGATATCAAGAATAGCTTGATCACAAAGATATTGATAAATTATTAAATGCAATATAACTTGATAATTTGAATGTTTTAAATTAAAATTTGTGGTTAATTTAAATATATTTTTTGGATCCTTGAATTTCCTATAAAAGTAACATAAGATTTTCCTTTTTAATTCAAACTTTTTTTGGTTAATTTGAAGTAACAGTGCAATAATTTTATGAAAAAAATCACCTGCAATATTTTGATAAAATATGTGTTTAAGCACTAATGTTGGCAATGGTGATTGAGAAATTCCAGAGTACAGTGTTTACTGTGTTTCTTACAAGGGGACAGCATGGCATTGGGGTCACCAATTTTAATCAAACTTGGTGAGGTTATAATGCATCCCAACAACTGACACGTGCCAAGCAGTAAGGCACAATATTCAAAATTAAAGGAGAAAACTGAGGTTAAAAATTGCAAATCACTTAAAACAATTGGCATTCTTATTATTCATAGACTGGTTGGTGGGGGTTTGTTTGTTTCATAATCCTGAGGTTGGTGTTTGAAATCTTATTGGTTTTAATGTAGTTTTTTAATACAAAACTACATTAAATCCAATAAGATATATTAAAACCAATAAAATATCAAGAATAAAGTAAAAAGTAGTTTTTTAATAAAAAACTATACTTTTTACTTTATTCTTGATATTTTTAAATTTATTATATTTATTAAAAAATTATTTTTGAATATTCATGTATTTATAAATATATGTTAGTACAAATCCCATAATTTATTTGAGAAGAGGATTAGATGTAAACAAATTTATCATTATTAAAGGCCAATTTTGTTAATAAAAAAGATATTTTTATTAACATTATTCAATCTGTTTTGTTTTCCAGGAGCACAGTTTTGTGGATAATGATTGTTGTAGAAGCATGTGAAACAAAAATTTCTGCAGTGTGACCATTGAATAAATGCAGATTTTTACAACAAGAATATGATTTACATGTTGTGTTGCCACCTTTTGAAAATCGCTGACCCGGACGGCAGGTCAGGTTTGTTTGAACAGAAGTTCCTGGCACACGCGCAATGTCATTTTACAATGCGAAGAATAACGCGCATGGTGGTTCTAAATCAGTTACAGTTAGGGACTAGAGCAGGAGTGGCCAACAGTTTTTGCCCCCAGGCCAAATTGGAGAGAAAACTTTTTCCATGGACCGAACCAGAGGCCGCCCTAGGAAGATTTTAAGATGGTGCCAGATCTCATTGTGGTGTCACCCTGTAGAGACTAAATTGTACATACATTACAGATACATTTTTCACATTATCATGCTTTATCAACATTCTACACTGTACTTAAGAGATTTGTAACAGAGGGTTAACTCTAAATGCACAGTGAGTAGTTGTTGACCTTTTTTTTTAGGCATCAGAATTTTTCACTGACCTATTTGGACTTGAGTAGCTAATATATTAAAAGATTAATCATGGGCCACATAAATTCATTAGACGGGCTGTATGTTGGCCATGCCTGGTCTAGGGACTTGCATAGGAGTAACCTAAATTAAAAAAGAACAGGTACAGATGACTTAGCTCTATTGGATATTGCAGAGACGTATACGATTATACATGCAAAAAGAAAAAAAAAGGGGGGGTCAATGACAGGTTGTGTGTCACACATTGGTGTAAACAGACTAACATTGCAGAATTGCAGAGGAGTTTCAATGAGTGTGAGTTCTTTCACTGTTAAAATAGTGTAAATTTGTAAAAATATTTGCAAGAACTTTGTTTTATCATAATTTCACAATTTCTACAAAATTCCCGGACAAAATTAATAGTTCACCCGGACAGGGAATCAATTCCCGGACTGTCCAGGTGAAAACTGGATGGGTGGTAACACTATTTACATGTCATTGAAAAACAAACTTGATTAATGTTTAAAAACACATCATCATCAACTAATTTGGAAAATCATTCATACAGTATCACATTTGAAAATATCAGTGTGTTTAATATATTTTTTCTCCCTCCACCTTTGCAACCTCTGAAATTGATGAAGAACCCCCAGCTGCAATTAAATCTTGATTTTGAAGGATGCTTTCACAATATGTAAATTTTGTAATATTGTCTTGCAGTGATTCTGCAGAACACATTTCAATACTATTGATGTTAGCATGAGATATCAAAGCCATCTTTTTGTTCTTTAGTGAACAAAGACAGAATCATAGACACATTTAGGTAAAACAATGACTGTTGCCATAATAAATAGATACTGCTAGGTAGCACTTGTTAATTGCTTTTGACATTGACTTGTTACTTGAAACAGATGCATTTTATTGTTTTATTACTCTTTTTATTGTGCATTTGTAGTTTTATAAAAATAATCAGTTTCTCTGACAAAATAATAAATGTGAAAGTACCAAGAATAAAGTAAAAATTATAATTTTAGGAAAAAAATCACATTGATACGACTGGAATTCAAAACACCAACCTCACAACTATCAAAGCACTGGGTCCTGATCAACTCACTGATCACTCTACAGATGGTAGAAATTCTATAAGTTTGAGGTGGAAAATTGCAAACCACTTGAATTTTCTCTTTTTATTTTGAGTATTGTGTACTCAACTGCTTAGCACATGTCAATCATTGGGGATGAACTATAACCTCTCTGAGTTTGATAAAATTCAGTGAAGCCCAACATCATGCTGTCCCCTTGTTAGTTTAATTACTTAATTGAGCTGCAATTTTCAAATTGCAGACCTATAAATTCCCACTAACATCCATCCATTGTTTGTCTGTCCTTCCTTAATCTCAAGAATTGAGTTAGATAGATGAAAGTCAAGACCAGATACGGAAAGCTTGGGGGGCAGAGGCCCCGATAAACCAGGTACAAACTTCTGGTCTGGACCAAAAGTCATGTTATTTCAATTCAACAAATTTTCTCCAGAATGGAGTTAGAAAGATGATCAGCACAATTCTAATTGTTATCAGGAAAAGTATGATGTACAGGAGCAAGAAACTACTGAAATTGAGAGCATATATTTTAAATTAAATAAATAAAAATATTATTAAAAACTGCAGCTTGGCATTNAGATTATAGATAAACAATGTAATGAGGATCTCAAAAGTAAATTTTGAAGTAATGCATTTCTTGAATTCCACAATCACTATCTAGTGACAAGTTTATTATGCACAGTAGATCCTGAAAAGTCTTGCTATTTAAAAATAATTTTTTTTTTTCAAAAACGAACTTTGTGCAGAATAAATTCTGTCTAACTCAATTATGTAAGATTATAAAATTCTCACTCTGTTGTTATCTCTTAAATAATCTGTATAATGGCTAAAAGGTAATGTCAAGGTTTTCAATAATTTTCATAGTGGAACAAAACATATAATTTAACAAAAAACTTATATTTGTAATTTTGTCATATTTCAGTGTATACAAGAAAGGAAAGAAAAACCATTTAAATTTAAATGGTTTTTCTTTCCTTTCCACCAACTTCTTTCCACCAATTTAAATTCTAAATTAAGATTTTATCATTATATATAATCTTATATCCCAATTTTACAATATAAAGCAAATAACAAATTTAAAATTCAGTGAAATGAAAAATACTTGCAGTTTGAAGTTTGATGTGATAACATCATTGTCACAAATGTGTTGGATCCTATACCTCACCACCTGGCCACACTCATTGTGGGCCAAACCTGTAATGGGTATGGATTATAAGGCCATCTCATGTCCACAGAGAAAAAAGAGTAAAGAAAATTCTACCATGTGTTTGACAAACAAAACATCTGAAATATTACATAAACATTGTTTTGGATTCTAACTTAATTTCCAAATTTGTTTATTTGTAATTAATTTTACAAATAAAACAAACAAATTTTTTTCATCTAAATCTGTTCATTTAGGAATGAGAAAAGATTTAGATGAAAGCCACTGAACTAGTTCATTTTTGTTTAACTTAATGATGTGCTTCATTGCCTAAAACTAATAGAAAAGTTGTTAATCAATGTAAGTGACGTCCAATAAAATCAAATATTTATTTTTATATTAAAAATTGGAATTATGTTTATTATTTATAATATTTGTTCAAAGTGATAATTTCTAGCATATTTTAAATTCATATTGTAGGCTAGGTGAAAAAAGGATTATTCAGAATCAAAATATAAACACTTTTTTAAAAATCATTGTATCAATAACCCAATTTATAGATATAGCTGAAATGATAAGTAAGTTTCTATTACCCTTTCATAAATATCTAGTGAAGTTAAATAAGCATTTCTTCTTTTATTATTTAAAAATGATGTTACATTTTACATTCGAATCGGAAGAAATACTTCAAAATTATCTGCTTGAGTTTTGACCAGGGAGGAAAAAAGAAAAGCATCAATATAAGCTGCAACCAAACAATCAAAATGTGAGGGAAAATCAAGCAACTGGCATTCTGGATTTGACAGGCTATTATTAATATTGAGGCTACAAATTATATTCCTCAGAATCAAATACTATAATTTCCATGATTTAAAAAGAGCATCATTAGCAGTAAGTTTGGAAAATTTCAGAATATATCATTTTATATAATATTTTGAAATTATTTAATACTGTATTTGACTTGAAAAAACATATATATTTGGTAATATTGGTAAATTCAGATAATTTTAGTAATTCATTGAGAAAAGTATCAATATTTGTGAACACTTCATTTCACTCAAAAAAATGATAACATACAATAAGAAATCATTATCAAGCTATAAAACCAGTAAAGGGCCAAAACATTAACCACACTAAACTGTTTTAAAGTTTAGTATTATTAAAGTTGAAATTTTTCTGTTTAAGTACAACTCATTTCATGAATCTTGACTGAGTTGTAAAAATATGCAGTAACAGGGATCAGTCTATTTTCTTAACAAATCTATGACTGTGCTTTGCCAAAAGGAGGCTATTAAACTTTATAATACTTCCAGAACCCCCTAATCAAGTACTGCACATTGCCCAGCCAAGATATACGTTTATAGAAATTGTTTTGTATATTTTTCTTTTATTTTATATTTAAATAAATTACTCATAAAAGTGGTTGTATGTTAATAAACATTGTCTGTATTTTTCAGTATATTTTATAACAAAAGTAGGTGAATCTAGATGCTTGATAATTTTTGTTATTTGTATTTATCACAAATGATATTTCATTTTTGTACTGATTATATATTCCAAATTTTAATAAATTTGTCTGTCATAAAATATAAAATATCCAAATAAATTTGGCTTTATACTTCATTAATCTAATTAAAAAATTTTAATTATTAAAATTAACTTAGTATCAGTTACAGTTAAAAAGACAGCAATGATATTATGGATAAGCAGTACATAATTAAAAACTAATTTTCAATTTGTCATCTTACTAAGAAAAATCTATCATTAATAACAGTTTTAATATTTTTTAATTTAGACCAAGCTAAATATTACTAATGTATTTTTTCTTTTATTAATCATGCATACTGAAATTAAACATACAACAAGAATCAAACAAAACAAAGACAAAACATTGGAAATTATAGCTTCATTCAATGCCTACAGAGACACATCAAAAGTTAACAAAAGTTTTAAAATCTATTTTAGATTTAAACAACATGCATTAAAATTTAACTTAAATTAATAATGTTATGAACAAAAATTAAGCTTGATTAGAAGTTCTAATAAAGCATAAATTTTGTTCTTTAGTTAGAGTAATTTGGAATTTATGTTTGAATTTTATCAATATTATATTTTATACACAAGTTAACCAAAAGTCCTCATACAAGGGCAAAAGTTTCACTATACTATGCAATCGTTAGTTAGTCTTAAAATATGCTATGCATAGATAGCATTTAACTAAATGCACATACTGTATGAATGTATTCATCCTACTCATGGCAAATGCACATGAATACATTTGGTATTGTGTGCATATATATATATATCCATTGTGAATGTGGTCTTTCAAGAGGCTATGCTTTGTAGTGCCTCATAAATCAAGACAATGTGGTCTGAGAATTTAAGATCTGCAACTGTGTTTCTCAAGTATGGTGGCTTTTGACTCACTTGTATATTATAATCACTTGTATATCTTAATTATAAAATACATTAAACTTAGACTTTTAAAATATTTCTTTTTCTAACAATTTCAAATACTGTTTTCTTCATTTCATTTAAGCAGTAACTTTAATTTTCTATGACATTTGAACAGTGTATATATATATTCAACAAATCAACAAAATTGTAAGTCAGTGTGTAAAATTTCAAAATAAATTCACAATACTTAAATTATTATACACAAAACTAAATGTTATTTTTTAACTGTATTATAATTTTTTAATTCATTTTTAAAGAATAAAAAACATTTGTTACAAGTCTGAGTTTAATGATTTTATTTTGTAATTGAAAAAAAAATCATCATGTACAGTACATATGATAATTTCTAGCATATTTTAAATTCATATTGTAGGCTAGGTGAAAAAAGGATTATTCAGAATCAAAATATAAACACTTTTTTAAAAATCATTGTATCAATAACNAAATTTGGCTTTATACTTCATTAATCTAATTAAAAAATTTTAATTATTAAAATTAACTTAGTATCAGTTACAGTTAAAAAGACAGCAATGATATTATGGATAAGCAGTACATAATTAAAAACTAATTTTCAATTTGTCATCTTACTAAGAAAAATCTATCATTAATAACAGTTTTAATATTTTTTAATTTAGACCAAGCTAAATATTACTAATGTATTTTTTCTTTTATTAATCATGCATACTGAAATTAAACATACAACAAGAATCAAACAAAACAAAGACAAAACATTGGAAATTATAGCTTCATTCAATGCCTACAGAGACACATCAAAAGTTAACAAAAGTTTTAAAATCTATTTTAGATTTAAACAACATGCATTAAAATTTAACTTAAATTAATAATGTTATGAACAAAAATTAAGCTTGATTAGAAGTTCTAATAAAGCATAAATTTTGTTCTTTAGTTAGAGTAATTTGGAATTTATGTTTGAATTTTATCAATATTATATTTTATACACAAGTTAACCAAAAGTCCTCATACAAGGGCAAAAGTTTCACTATACTATGCAATCGTTAGTTAGTCTTAAAATATGCTATGCATAGATAGCATTTAACTAAATGCACATACTGTATGAATGTATTCATCCTACTCATGGCAAATGCACATGAATACATTTGGTATTGTGTGCATATATATATATATCCATTGTGAATGTGGTCTTTCAAGAGGCTATGCTTTGTAGTGCCTCATAAATCAAGACAATGTGGTCTGAGAATTTAAGATCTGCAACTGTGTTTCTCAAGTATGGTGGCTTTTGACTCACTTGTATATTATAATCACTTGTATATCTTAATTATAAAATACATTAAACTTAGACTTTTAAAATATTTCTTTTTCTAACAATTTCAAATACTGTTTTCTTCATTTCATTTAAGCAGTAACTTTAATTTTCTATGACATTTGAACAGTGTATATATATATTCAACAAATCAACAAAATTGTAAGTCAGTGTGTAAAATTTCAAAATAAATTCACAATACTTAAATTATTATACACAAAACTAAATGTTATTTTTTAACTGTATTATAATTTTTTAATTCATTTTTAAAGAATAAAAAACATTTGTTACAAGTCTGAGTTTAATGATTTTATTTTGTAATTGAAAAAAAAATCATCATCATGTACAGTACATATATAAAAACTATTACAAATCTAAAATAAGATCTATAATATTAAAGATCATTTACTATATATGTCTTGTAAAAGAACAAAATAAAAATAATCATGAGTGATTATGTATCTCTTTAATATTAAAAAAATCTAATGGTTATTTATTTTGATTTATAAATTTATAAATAATATCAAAAATAACATTTCTAAAATTAAAATAAATAGTTAAAAATAAACACATCTACATAATTCTGATAACAAAATTATTATTAGATCAATGGCAAGCAACTCATGGTTCACATAGCCCACAATTATAGATAAATCTGTAATATGCTATAGATTATAGATAAACAATGTAATGAGGATCTCAAAAGTAAATTTTGAAGTAATGCATTTCTTGAATTCCACAATCACTATCTAGTGACAAGTTTATTATGCACAGTAGATCCTGAAAAGTCTTGCTATTTAAAAATAATTTTTTTTTTTCAAAAACGAACTTTGTGCAGAATAAATTCTGTCTAACTCAATTATGTAAGATTATAAAATTCTCACTCTGTTGTTATCTCTTAAATAATCTGTATAATGGCTAAAAGGTAATGTCAAGGTTTTCAATAATTTTCATAGTGGAACAAAACATATAATTTAACAAAAAACTTATATTTGTAATTTTGTCATATTTCAGTGTATACAAGAAAGGAAAGAAAAACCATTTAAATTTAAATGGTTTTTCTTTCCTTTCCACCAACTTCTTTCCACCAATTTAAATTCTAAATTAAGATTTTATCATTATATATAATCTTATATCCCAATTTTACAATATAAAGCAAATAACAAATTTAAAATTCAGTGAAATGAAAAATACTTGCAGTTTGAAGTTTGATGTGATAACATCATTGATTAGAAAGCTAAATTAGATAATGATATATTCATTCAACAAAATTCTACATTAAACATCAGTCCAAATAGTTAGCCATTTAGTTCTTTTAAGGTCTATAAAATTTTAATCTAATATGTGATTATGCCATAATTAATGGCAATTTTAAATATTAGATGCTTGACAACATAAGTTGCAATGAACTGAAGGTATCATCTTGTAAGGAAATACAGTAGAGCGCCGTTTATCCGAATCAATTGGGGACTGGGGTTGTTCGGATAACTTATTTTTCGGATAACCGATTATGTATGAAAAAATACATTAACCTATCCAGTGTTGAAATTTTTCTCCGTTGTGTGTCGCTCGCGTTGAATTTTCGTTGATGTTAAGCCTAATGTAAAATTTTTTAAATAATAATCGTGGCTATTGTATCGTTAAAAATTATTTCTTTATTTTTTACAAACAAAATAAATATATTGAAAAATATAAAAACAAAAAAAATTATACTTTAGAAGTTAATCTAGTATCAAAAACATTCGATTTAGCATGACACACAGTCCTCAGAAAAACACCACACAAAAGTGACAGTGCTGCCAGCTAAAACATACACAAACATAAAAAATATTGGAGTAGCCCAAGATATAGCCAGTGGTGATATTCGAAATATTTAACAAAGGGTTCGCTAACAGAAAATTTTTCCTTAACAATTTTTTTTCGCTAAAATGGTGCATTAGCAACATTAGCGCAAAAACTGACCTTAAGATATTCATATAAATAAAAAAGATGCGTTCGCAAAATTAAGTCAGTTAAAATTTAACATTGTTTATGCCAGAACTATATTTTTTTTTTAAATAATAAAAAAGAGTGTTCAAAATGGTTTATTTTGTACATATTTTAATATTTTTCATTCAAAATATTTTATAAACATAAAAATTGGCTTTTTTTTAATCAGAAAAAGTCATAGGGAAAGCAGTTAAACAAGAAAAACTTTTCTAAATCATTTATTTTATCGTTAGGTATTATTATAATAATAGACAGATGTCATCGTCTCTCGAAATACAATATCTTTCTTATTTCGCTGTTGATAGCCCGACACGTGTTCCGCAGCCATCTTGTATTTTCTTGCGCGCGTGGGATTGTGGGATCTCTCTTATGACTGGATCTAGTTTCGAGAACTCTCTCGAGTCGATCGCGATTGAACCTCGTTTTAGTCGAGATTGAAACGGTCGATGGAGGTTGCACTAGGCGAACAGGGTATAAGGCTCTAGTTTAGTAGTGTTACAGAGTATAATACGTATATTTTAATATATTTTTTAAAAGAAACAAAATCACTGAGAAATGTTACGTGTGTTTAACAACGGGTTCGGAAAACTTTGAAAATGTCAACAACGGGTTCGGCCGAACCCGCGCGAACCCGCTGAATATCACCACTGGATATAGCCAAAGATTGCAGCACCACAGCACTAGCGAAAATTTAAATTTGCCGACTGGAATTCTTTTGGATAACCGACTTTTGGATAAACGACGCTCTATTCTATATAAGGAAGTGAAGTTATAAAATTCACTTTTTTCTTTTGGTTAATGATAGCAAAGGAAGATTTGATTCAAATTTCAAACAGTCAAAATCTTGATAAAATTAAAATCCCAACAATTTAAAATATTTTTATTGCATCAAAATAGAGAAATTGCATTAAAAGTAAATATATGAAGAGACAACCTCAACAAATTAAAACAATTTCAAAGTCTTAATGCAAATTATAAAAAACTAAGAATTTGTCATGATAGGAATATTGTAATTGTTTTTCCTACACCTAAAAACACATTTAAGTTATAAGTTTTGCCATTACTGTTCATTACGTAAATAAAATGCTTGCATAAAAGTAAAACCACCACCATTTTTCAGTTAATATTGAAAGCTACGTCTTTTATCACAATTGACAGATTTTCAATAATCTGTAAGTCCAAACATGCACAGAAGAATCTGCTTATTGTAATCACTTTGGGACTTGTTTATACTGATATTATTATTTATTACTAAGCAAGCTAAGTAAATAAGATTATAGGTAATATAAATTCTGGTTTTACTGACTAACATTAAAAGGACATGTTATTAATTTAAAGTAATTTGTCCAGTGTTGTTTATCTGCTGTTTTGAAGTACTGTCTTTAACAGATAGCATATAACTGAAGAAGGAAATACAACAATTTATATTACTATCCTGACTAAATTTATAACAACTAGTGCATTTTAATTTATATGTTTGGGATGTGTTAATTCCAATAACATTAAACAACTGATAACAATATTCATGATTACAATAAGCAGATTATACTGTATATAGAAAAGCAAAGTTTCAATTGTCTTTAATTCTTGCATTTGAACATCCAAACATTTAGATCTTAAGTTAATAATACTACTAATAATATTTACAAAATTTTGTACTGAATACTTTTCTAATAACCTGATTTTTAGTTTAATCTTCATTCAAAATAACTAGTGAAAGATCATTTCTTATTTTGAATAATTTTTAGGATCTTTGAATCCTAAAGAAATTTCAAAATGACTACAGATAGATTTGAAATGAAATATTATAATCTACAATTTATTCTTTTAAGCATTATATAAGAATAAATTTAAATAAAATTTAAGACTTTGTAAAGTCATTTTTAAATTATATAAAAATTGCATTCAGCTCTTCTAAAAACTCTCAGCTTATATTTCCTTTTGAAGTCTGCAATTGTTCCATTTACTTCATGGTATTGAATTTCAATTATTCTAGCAATTAATCTTATTCAATATCTTTCATTAAGTATCACTCAAATAACATTTATTTTATTTTAGAATAAATTACATTATTTTACATCATATAAAAGGTATCTCCATTTCAGCACAAAATATTTAGGAAAAGTTTTTAGTGTAATTAAGTCATCATGTGCCTTTGGCATGCTGCCCCAAATTTGTTTTTTTTTTTTTTTTTTTACCATATTCTGGTTAAAAAGATTAAGGTTAACACTTTTATTTATTAGAGAAAAAGAAAAGTTTAAAAGAAGCCATATACAATTACAATTCATTTACCAATAAAATATTCAACATGAATACATGCAAAAGCAGCTTAGCTATAGTAAATAATAATAATATGTATAATTAGAAAATAATATTTTTATTCAAGAGTTGGGCTATGTACAGTATATGTGGCTTACTGAAGGCAATTTGGGAAATTCATTAGTTCTTTGGGGGGGACAAAAGCTGCATTTTATTGTCCTCCTACAGATAGTAAAGCAACACTTGACAAGTTTCCAGGAACTGTTTATTTCCATGCTGGGGAAGGAAAGTGGAAGGAGTGCATACCAATGCAATTTGTTAAGTGTCATTCTTCCAAATTAATTAATAGATATAGATTCTAAAAAGTAAATTGTTAATATGGTAACTATTAATTAAATTCTGGTTTTATTTGTGAATTTCTTTACTAATGTATATAAACTCATTCTTAAAAGAACTACCCTATTTTCCTAATGGACCTGGTCTTTTCCACCCATGCACACTAATGTTTGTTGCTTTCCTTCAAGTAGTTGGAAAATATATGTCATAAAATATGATAAATTGATGTATAAATTATATGTAGAAGAATTGTGTTCAATTTAATTAACAACAGTTTTCAAAAACAAGATTAAAACAGATTTTCTACAGGATTATTCAAAGGGCTAAATTATTCATTATGGAGCTTATTTTGAAATTTACTTTGAGTAAAAATGTCCTATAAACTTGGATCCTATTCTCAATAGTTACAGAGAAATTCACTATAAACAGGCATAACCTCAGCTAATTTGAAAGTTAAAGATAAAATGCATTTTCTTGTAATAAAACTATTGTAATAACATTAAAAAAAGTTGTTACAGATCCATTTTGCATCAATGTTTATAAAGTTAGAGTTTACAAAAAGTTTTCAAAAATATCTCTGTTAATATGCATATTGAAGTTCATGAACTGTGCACATTACTCTGTATAACTCCTCATCCCTATCCTTGATTAGAATATCACTATAATATGCACAAATAGTTCCTCATGTGTCTGTGCCTTCATCTGGTACACAATAACTTTCATCTGTCTTCCATACATAATACTCTCATGGGGATGTATTGTGCACTGTTTATAGAGAATTACAGTAGAGCATCATTTATCTGAAAGTCGATCAACCAAAAGTGTTCCATTTGGACTGTGTCATGCTGAATCAAACGTTTTTGATACTAGATTAAATTCTAAAGTATAATTTTTTTTTGTTTTTATATTTTTCAATATATTTATTTTGTTTGTACAAAATAAAGAAATAATTTTTAATGATACAATAGCTGTAATTATTATTTTAAAAAATTTACATTAGGCTTAACATTGGCAAAAATTCAATGCGAAGCAACACGCAATGGAGTAAAATTTCAACATGGTATAGGTTAATATATTTTTTTGTACATAATCGGTTATCCAAAAAATAAGTTATCCGAACAACCCGAGTCCCCAATTGATTCGGATAAATGATGCTCTACTGTACTCCATAACTACTGAGGTGAAGACCCAAGTTTAAAGGTCATATTTTGCTCAAAATGACTTCTGAAATACATGGCAGTACATCTTCCCACATCACTCTGTATATTTAATATTTTCACAACATTACCAGATACAAAATATCATTATATATACATTACAAAAATCAAATTATAAAATATTGTAAATAACTGACTAAAGATAGGTGAATTAGAGTTTATTCTCAGATAGTAACATTGAAACTATAAAAATACAATTGTTTAATCAGTAAACATTCTTTGGCAAATTTTGTCACAGCCAAATTTTACACATTTGAATAACAGTTCATATATGTATTGTTACTTTTCTGTTTATCAAAATATCATTTATAGTATTCTCTTCTATCATCATCATCATCAAAACACATATACATACCCACATAAAAATGAAGTTACTTACAATTTATAAAAAGAAATATGGAGTAATAAATTTTCATAAATTGTATNATGGTCGGATTGCTGAGTGGTTAAGCTATCAACCTACCGCTATGGGAGACCCAAAAACGTATCCAGCTGAGTCGAAAAACCCGAAGTGCTATGTCATCCTGGATATGTTAGACAAGTCATCAAGAATATTTTGCGTGGGGCCCTTTCGTCTGTCCCATTGTAGACCTGGCAGAATTTATGATAAGTCTGATGAAATGTCCCTCCTAGTGCCAAAAGAACAGAATGAGCAAACGAACATCATATTAATGTAGTTTATTTTAATGATTATTATACAAACAATCAATCGTTAAAAATATATTAAATAAAATTGTATTAAAATGATCTTTGAGGAAGAGAGAAATTTTAAAAACATTAAAGCATTAAAAAATATTCGTAAAAAGATTTAATAATAAATGAATAAGAAATTTTTGGGAGTTCCTTTCCGTCTTGTGGGTACTAAGAGGGCTTTTTTAATCATATCCATCGCGGCTTAGGCCAAATTAAGGTGATGGCTAGGCCCAACATATCCGGTACGGGCCCAGATAAAAAATTCCCGGGGATTTCGACCATCTGTATTCATTTCCGGGTCCCCATGGTGATAGGATGATATCATAACCGACTCGGCCCTCGGCCATGTCAGCGGTACTACTATTAAATTACCACTTATCGATATGTGATAATAAATACAGTATATATTAGTTTAAAATGTTTTTATATAGACAAGATCCATTAGACATTTTAATATGAACTTACATCCTTTCACTATCCAATATTGTGTGATTTCCATTATGGTTATCAGAAAGTGAAGTACAGTCATCGGAATTTTTATCTACAGAATGACATGATTTATTCTGGTTTCCCAAAATTGGAGCCAATTTCTTTTCTATAGATATAAAAAAGTAAATGTGTCATTATCACTCTAATTTATAAAGACTGTTGTGGTTTATTCTTAATATAAAGTCATTAAAATACCTTCTTCTGAGCACCGTACTTCATTCTGAGATAAATAATTAAACTGTTTTATTTTTGCAGTTTCTTTTATCACAGGTTCGTAACTGGCCTTCTCAAATTTATGCTTTTTCTCACTGAATGTTAAATACTCTGGCTCGGATTTGTATACATGTTGCATATCCTAAACAAATATATGCTCAGGTAACTTGATAATTATTTGTTTAATGCAATTTTCAAAATTTCAAATGAAAATATTTACCTTCTGAGGTTTAGTGGAAACTGGTTTGGCACCAGGATGCTTAGAATTACAGACTGGATCTAGGGATGATCCATCCAATGTACTTCCACTAATATCACTGTCTGGATTCAAAGAGTTATTAGCTGTCGGAGGAACTGGAGATGATACTGGGGAAATGTTATGAGGCAATGGTAGAGCTTCGTTATTTCTTAATACATTTGGCTGTACAAATTAATGATATTAAATAAATTAAAAACACTGAATTATTCCATAAAAGGAAAGTAGAATAGTTACATACAGTGCTTGCAGTTGGGGGATTAACTGTATGCTTTGTCATTAAAACAGTAGTTGTTTTTCTTTCCTTTGTTGGAGTATTATCATTGCCTAAAAGATCTGGATGAACCAATTGCTTTGCAGCTTGAACTACTTCGAGTACTTTCTGGTCGACAGTTTTTGCAGAATGAGGAACGATGGCATATTTACCCTGTATTCAAAGTTTAATAAATTTAATTACCTAAAAGAATAACTTTTGCTAGTGTTAAAACTAATTTAACAATAATATCAATACAGAGAACTTTTAACATAGCAATTGAATAGATTTATCATACCTTATACCTTACCTTACATAATTTATTTTAAAGTTTGTGGATGAGGAGGAGAAAGAACAACACAAATAGAATTCTGTTAGAGATGTAAGGTTTCAAACAAAGAGGGTATACAAAAGCACATAAAATAGTTTTTGTTAGAGCAGAACAAACATATAATTTTTAAGGCTGACAATGAAAATGACAAAATTTATCCATTTAAATACTAAGTTTCACTCTCCAAATAAAGAATACACATAAATATAAAAACAAACAATAATTATATTTATTTATTACTATATATATTGCTGTGATGTTCCAACATACATAATCATTATAGAGAAGGTAATAAAATATGTAAAAGAAATATTGGAAGTTAAATAGGTGGGATGTCAGTCGACGTGACATTCTGTTCAATCTCATTCCCTGGAAGACGATATCTATCGATAGGAAGTCATGTGGACTAGCCATCTGCCATTTTCTGGAAGGATGAAAGACTTGAATTTAACCTGGATTCCCCACAACCTCAAAGTTCAGTCAGCATTCGAACTTCACTATTACAGTTGCAAATTTTCTGGGAGACAAAAATTTAAAACATGAAATCAGGATGCATAAAGCTGTCGATCTAATCCAATCTTGATTATTGAAAAGTCTGTAATATCGTGTTTGGTACACGTGAAAGAATACTTAGATGTATTTTGGCTTTATGTTTGAAAATATTAAATATTGTATAACTAATCACAAATAAACTCTTCAAGGCTACAGTAATAATTCTCAATATAGCAACACGAAAAGAATATATAAATACCTATCAAAGTGAGACATTTATAATTTTTTTTCATATATTAATAAGCTATACGCTTATACCATATTATACCGTGAAATGACCAGCATACCAAAAACTCTGAGGTTATCTAATTAAATGTTAAAGAAAACATTCTTCCCAGTACAATAAAATAATAACATCTTAATTTGACTGTCTTAAAATCAGGAAAAGAGTTTTTGTTTACAAGACAATAAAACAATTAACAATTTATTGACATTAATAGTAGTAGTGGTAAGTCAGTGTGAGCTGCACTGATCATCTACCAAGACCTTAAAAATAACACCTTCTCAAATTTCACATAAAGGGCATGTTAATGGATGTAAGCTGAGATAATTTACAGGAGTTTCTTAAATTTAATGTTTATTTTTGTGTTTTTGAATAGAATAACAATAAAATACACATAAAAAAAAGCACTTTTGGAATTCCTAGAGTATTTTACATGGTTAGAAAGAAGATAAAATGAAGAAATTAAACATATAATTGTAGTTTTTGATGTAATGCTGACAGTTTCAGTATAAAAACTTTGTTTTTTTAAAGCACTCACTAGAGAGGGATGTATAACCTTACTTAAACTGGAATGCTGGCATTTCCCCTGGGATAAGCCAACATACCAGTTTTTACCATATGGAAATATCTGATCATGGTCTCCCAAATAGACTGGTCATTCCACAAAAATACATTAAAAGCATTTCACATTTTCTATTATTTTGAAAATGATGTAATAGTGTCAGCCAGTCTGTATCAAGTATTTTATTTATACAAATAAACCTCCCATTATTATTAAGTTGTGAGCCTTTCAATTAAGGCCTATGCTCATAAGCAGCAAAATTAAAGGACAACAAACATCAATGCTAAATTCTATCAATGGCTGTTTCATATTGTGTAGAACCTTCAGTGATATCTGAAACTGTTCTACACTTTTACAGCAATAGTATATGCTGGCAACCAATTGGCTAAATAAACCTCAGTTTTACTCATTATGCACTTTTATTAAAACTGGAAAGATTTGAAGAATATTTAAGATAATATTAATTGAAGAAGTGATAAAAGCTCTATTTTTTATATGATGTTGCATCAAAAATTACAAAGAGTTAAACTTATAAAAAAAAAGGCCCAGAAAGATTATTTTCAAAAAATATAGATTGAACTGTGAAATTAAATTTATAAATTCCATAACTTTTAATTAACAATATTTATTTTAATTAATATATATATTCACACATCAACTACCATGAATTATAAGAGGAATTTTATCAAATCATCAATTATTGGTTGTGTTCTGGTCTAGTATATAGTGATGGAAATTGTTAGTGACTATGAATGAATATGATAAATGGCAGAAGTCACTGATGTTTGCATCACTTTAATTTTGCTATCTGAGAGCAGTACTTTTACAAGACATTAGAACTACTTAGTGATTTTCAATATAACATGATGGATTACATTCAAAAAATAATGTTAAAATAAAACCAGTGGTAACCTTTTATATTTTTTATCCAAAATAAGATATAATTAATACCCTAATATATTCTCAAATTTAAAAAAATGTTATAAAATAACATTTGTGATACTTATATAAAAGTTATTTTCAGTTTAAAAAAAATTGATGTACAGAAAAAGAATATCTTTGAAAATGACCATCAGCTCTTCAAAAACAGCTAACTATATTTTTAAACAAGAAATTGATTTAATTACATCTCATTTCAAAAATAAATAAAAAAAACTAGGAAGAAATATCTTAAAATATTACAGATATATTTTAAAGATTGTAATTAGAAATAAATATAAAATATTTCAAATGTCATACAGATGTCTTTTTTTTCATATCCAGAAACAAGTATGCCAGAAGAACATCTTATGCATACTTGTTTCTATAACTTTACATGTAGTTCAATCCTTATATTTACATATTTCTGAGTGGAGATGAGTGTACACACACACACACACCTCCACTCACAAATATATATAAAAAGGTCAACTTCACTAGTGTTTTAATTGTGATCCTAGATATGAAAATAATTTATATGAAGACCTACAAATAATTTACTTTGTATTTGTCTTCAATATTGCAATTTTTAAAGTATATTTGTAATATTTTACTCATTATCATATTAATTAAGGTTATTTAAAATATAACATTTCCAGATTATCAAACAATAATAGAAAATTTCAGCAATTTATTTCCAGAAAGCACAAAATTAAAGTAGATTTTGAAGTACAGCTTTTAAGGAAGAAAATTCAATATGAAATAATTCAAAACTCTTCAAATTTTAAATTCTCTCTAAAAATTTTTATATTATTGTAAATTATAAAATTAAAACCCAAAGTAATGCTTCAAAACATATGTAGTTTTGTAGAGCCAAAGCATATTTATTCTTATTAGAAAATAAAGAACAGCTTGTTATTTATAAAATAGCTCAGAAAATTAGTAAAATGTCAAATATTTTCAGTATGTATTTTAAATTAATTATTGATAACACAATAAAATGAAATAAGCACATAATGGTTAAATTTTATTAAAAGAAACCATTATTATTATTATTATTATTGTCATTATATAATTGTATATTGTCCATATTAATTCAAAAATGAGTTTTAATTAATTACTGAATTAAATTCAAACTGATCCTCCTTCAATTCTTCTTTTCTTTGGAATACTTTAGAATAAATATTAGTATCTTTAATTTTAATTTTAGGGAAAAATTAAAATTTTCTTTAGTATAAATGTCTACTATTATTCTTCAGGAATTCATTTTGCTGTTGAAGGAATATTTCATCTTGTAATTCATACTTGTTTTTAAATTACCATAATTCATAATTAAAAGCATAAGTAAGTTTCAAGTTTAAGTAATTACATAAGCATAATAATGAGCCATATAATGTAATTTAATAAATATAAATTTTATTTTAAAAAATTTTAAATGTCTTTTCTTTTTTCTAAGCATTAATTATTTTTAAATTAAAATATATTACAATTGTAATTGCTTTCAGAAGAAAGTTCCTCAAATGCTGTCATACCTTGCAATCTTTAGTTACATAGGCAATTGCAACTGCAATGGCTACAAGCTTCACATACAGATTGGTGATCACACACTCAAAATGAGCCACAATATAGTTACAAACTGACCAATAAAATTCTAGAAATTCAACAGTTTAGGTTACAATGGACAGTATGATTAGAAAGATGAACCAAACAAAGCCACTCTGTAACTTTTAACAATAATGAAGAAATTTAATACTCTTTTTTAAATTAAAGCTGACATTTGTTCTTGTTGATCAATTCTATTAATCATGATTTCAACTCTGTGTTCCATTTTAAATAGTCAAAATAACATAAATGTGAAGACATTTGTTTATTAGCTGTCTACTTGCAATAAATATTCAGAGGAAATTTGCTAGTTAATGGAATAGCCATCACAGTTGCATTTGTCTTTGCAGATAAAAATTGCAAAGTGTGACTGCAGGTTTAGTTTAATTCAAACAATTATTGGCATTTTATTGATTATAACTAGACCAATATTAAAGTTATTATTTTGTTTGTTACATTTTAAATGCTTTATATAGAAAGTTTAAAAAAATGCTTTAAAAGAAAGTTATATATATTAATAAGCGTTATATTTAAATGCGACAATAGTCAGATCTAATAAAAAAACAATAGTGACGAATAATCGAATTTTCAACCTTAAGATTGCGATAACTCGAAAAGTTACAGTCAGAAACACAAAATTTATATGCCATTACATTCGTGAGACGATTCTGCACTAGAATAAGTGAAAGAAATTTATATATATTAATAGGCGTTTAATTTAAATGCGACAAACATTATATACAAATATTCATTAAAACAATAAATTTAAGGACTGCAATTTTTCTTTTATTTGAAAGCAAAGATGATAACCAATTTATTTATCAGTAATGTATAATCATTTTTAAACAAATTGCTTAGAAAAATGTTTTTTTAAACATACTGTAGAATAAATTATCAAAAAGCAAAGAGAGAATAAAGTTTATGATTATTAAATTATCTTTTTGCAGTACTAATAATTGATTGTAATATTTTCAATTCTCACAATTTCATTATATTTTAAAATTAAGAATTTTATTTCCTAATAATTATCTGGAACAATATCTTATATTCTTCTATTTAAATATTTATACTTCCTAAAACTTTTAAAGATGCAGTGTTTTTCTCATAAGATCAGTAAAAATTTAGTAGCACTAAGAACTAATAAAATTGTAAGGAAATATAAAATATAAAAATCGAAACTCAAATTATATGTAATAAATAATCAATAAATTTTAATTTTACTTCCAACAAAAAAAGAATGTTAAAGCATGTTAATAAAACCACTTAGCATAAAATAATAGAATAAAACAGAATTTGTTCTCTGATATTGATTCCTTTTACATATATATTGTAAATTTCTACTTTTATAATCTAATCATTTCCTGAAAACTATCATCAAGTAAGCCATCTTGTTTCTCATAACTTCAACATCATAAATCAAGATCAAATTCCTGGAAATGTAATGTTAAGTATTGGGTTGAGTCATAAGTAATGTCAATTTTTCTAAGTATTGTTTTCATGTTATAGCATAACTTACACCTATCAGCTTGAATACAAATTTTTTAATTACTTACTGATTTTAACAACAATCATAGTGGTTTTTGATTATTTTTAAAAAGTTAAATTAATAGTGTCAATCAAAATGAAGTTCTCAGAAAAAAATTTAAAGCATGCAATTTATATAAATTTTCAAAAAATAACACTGCAGTTACTGCAATAAATCAATATATGCAGTGTATATGGCAGTGAAGCATTAAATATCAGAAAATGTCAAATTTCAATCTTTAAGACGAGACTCACTCTGGCTTAGAAAGTGCCAAAATTGTCACAGTAGTGGAAGCTTACTCAAAACTTTCTAGATAAAAATTTGCAGAAAAACTTAGTGTATCTCAATCAACAACAGTTAGGCAGTTGCATCAACTAGGAAAGATAAACAAGTATGAGATATGGTTCATATCTCATACTTGTTTATCTTTTCTAGTTGAATAGAATTGTCTAGATGAATTATCTGTATGTATTTCACTTCGTGGGTAACAGCAAATCCCATTTTTGAACAGTATAGTAACTGGAGAAGAGATGTGGGTATCATATGCTAATATCCTTCATAAAAGACAGTGTTCAGATCCAAAGGTTACTCCAGCTCCATGATCAGAGAGTGATCTTCAACCTCAAAAGATACTGCTATTTATGTGTTGGGTTTTAAGAGAATCCAGCATTTTGAGTTATTGAATACAGATAAAACAGTAAATGCTGCTTTATACTGTAAGCAATTGAGAAAAACTAACTCCAAGTAAAACATCAATATTTGACAAAAAAGGAAGAGCATTATTTTGTGAGATAAGCAGACAGCCAGAGGGACGAACCCTAATGACCACTTACCCTGCACAGGTTGTTAAAACCCAATCTCTGCATCGGTGGATGGCTTAGGAGGGCAAAAGTGAGTGGGGAGATCGCGAGCACGTCGACAGGTTAACAAACAGAACATTTATTGATTAACTAAAGTTAACATACAAAATTTGGTTACAAGTCTATCTGACTAAATGCTACTCGATTAAATGCGGTTAAATGTGATAAAATGCTACTCGGGGGAGAGAGTTCACAAAGTTCTAACAAAGACCTCTATATGTAAGATTGAAGGGGATGGCTGAGGTATGGCGGTCGTATGTCTTCTCTGACAGGATTCCGTTCCTGAACATGGAGATCAATGACACAGGTACAGAAATAACTTCCTTGGGTTGATCTGCCCTTTGTTTCCGGTAGCGTGAGCTTTTATAGCATTAGGGTGGGAAAGCCGTCCGTTTGTTGACGATGACTTGCAATTCCTGACAGCTAAGTGTCAACTTTCCCACCTAACTGTTGATAGTTAAAGGAGACTTCTGCTCCGATACTCTGCGAGGAGTTTTTCTTAAGGGGGATGTTTACAAAATTTCAATCGACGGAAAAAAGGGAAAATTTCCTTTCATTTACAAAATTCCTGCTCTAAAATCCACGGTCTCACAATTTTGTTACAGAACAGCACAACCTTATGCTGCAATAGCCACCCAACAAAAATTGATGTAGAACTTTCTAATTAAACTCTCTTATCTCCTTTATAGTCCCTATCAGGCAACTACAAATTATCATCTCTTCAATTCCTTCAAAACAGTTTTAGTAGAAAAATTTTAAATTCATAATAAGCTATCCAGAAACAAATTGGAAGTTTTTTTAATAGGAATCTGCCAATCTAAATATATAAAATTACTTATCCTGACTGACTGACTGATTCAGCATTGCCCAGAGCAAATTGCTGAACCTAAAGAGGTGAAATTTGGTAAATCATGAAAATGCATACTAAGAAGGGATTTTTCGAAATTCTCCTACAAGGGAGAGGGAGAGCACTAAGGCTTCTTAACCTGAAAAATAGCTTCTACTGTACTATTTTAGATGTGATTTTTTGTTTTCAACTACATTTAGTCTTCATTGAGTACTTAGGTGTATTAAATTGATAACATTTCAGACATTGTTATAAATATTTTTGTATATTTTGATTTTTTAACCAAATGCTCAAACCGTTTTAAATTCAAATTTGTTATCGTATATTGGTTTGATTATAGAATGATTGTAAACGTTCCAGAAAATTGATCAAATTGAAAACAGTTTGTTTGATTCTCAGCAGTAGGTGTTATATAACAATTACTATGGTTATTGAAATAGTGAATATAAATGGGGTTTGCTTGCAAATTCCATGCGGGCAAAGTCGCAGATAACAGCTAGTATTTTATAGGAAAGGCATCAAAACATCTTATGGGAAAATGTCATATGTAATAAAGAACAATGTGTATTGGATTAAATAAATTTTATTTACATAAAAAAAAGGTATTAAAATCTATCAAAAAATGACATTACTTATGACTCAACCTAATACATATTGCATGGATAATGAGAGGGGGAAAGAAGCCATCTGTTTTAAATAATAAATATTTATCTAAAGCTATGAGCTAAGAAAACAAGCAAACAAAATATTTTCAGAAACATTATGTATAATAAAATATAATAAATTAATAGTTTTAATTGTTAGATACATATTTTATTTGTAATACGATGACTTCACAGTCATCATGTAAAATTTGAGATTAAAATAGAGCTAATAATGTGAACAGAAAGTCATTTAGTTGCATTTTTATTAATTTAAAAAATTTATCATCCAAAAAATAAAAAATGTTATTGCAAAGAAAATCTTTATTATTATTATCCAAAACTGAGGAGTCGTTTAAAAATTTACCGACTCCGACTTTGCCTTATCATCCGACTCAGACTAGGAGCAGACTTATTACCAAAATAGGCCTGAAAATTCTGATGTCATCACCTGACCTCAGAATAAAAGCTTCAATAAATAGAGTTGTAATAAAGATAGAATGTAGAAACTTTTTATTCCAAAGCTAAAAGACTCCTCTAAGTAATGAAATAGTCAATATATAACACTAAATGACTTCTAATCTTAACACTGTGTTGAGTTAGTCACCACCTGAAGAAGACCTTGGTGGAGGTCGAAAACGTTAGTGAAGATTGTTACAGACACAACACTGTTATAAAAAGGTTTTGTGGATTGTTGTCAATATATAAATATGTATTCTATAATTTTTACTTCCCAGCTGTTATATATAACAGGAAAAGTGTAGCAATAGGTCAAAAAATGATAGCTCCCAAATTTTTACATTTTTGGACTCAGAACACCTTGAAATGTTTTTTTTTAAATGTATGTATGGATATTAGAATGTGTGTGTGGGGCATGATTTTGTTCACTCTGTTTGAAACTTAATACTTCTGTGGTTTTTGAACCAGAATTGAATGATTTAACACAGGAGTTATTAAGCTTCAAAGTAGTTGAATGAAATTGTGCCCCCATACAATCCAGTCAGAGTCAGCATATTTTTGATAACTCTGACTCCAACTCCACAGCCTGTTATTATCATTATGTTAGTATAAAAATACTAATTATGATTTAAATATGACATAAATCATCAAAATAAATAAAATATTTATTGAAAACCAATAACTTATCATCATCCTAGCAAACTAATATAAAGTAAACAAATATTAAAATTTAATTTAACCTTAATTTAACATTAAAATTTAACCTTACGATTTAATTCAATATAATATTCTTCATATTATAATCAAACAAACAGTCAGATTGTTATTGGGTTACAATAAAACTAATTAAATAAAATAATAATAAGCAATTTGGATACAGGTGTTTAAGCCATCATCTTGTATATGTTCTGTACATTAGAAATTAAAATAATTTGTTTTTAAATTGTAAAATATAAAGGTACCATATTTTATTTATAATTCATGGAAACAGTTTGTAATCCTTCCAGCTGCTCATTTAAATTGACATATTACTTTAAAAATGCACACAGAAATTGTTATATGTTTTAATTTTCTTACTGAATTAAAAAATAGCATATTATTTATTAATTTATATTAAATAATTCATTTACAGTAACTATACTAGTTTTCTGTTATTTCATTTCTAAACATCTGGAGAGAAAAATGTTTAAAATTATAAATTGAAAGTTTCTTATGGCCCAATTCACTGATAAACATTTCAAACCTAGAATTGCATAACTAAAGATCTAGAGTTTATAACTCCAGATTAATTGCTCTACTTTTCATATTTACCAAACTAATCTAAAAGTGGATTATGTGAAGTTCATACTGAAATTAAGAGATTGTTAAAGGCTCTCCCATTTGTCAAAATTTATCATTACAGTATATATCTGTACAAACTTTTATGCACAAAGTAAATATATGACTTAGTAGTAGGAATTGTTAATGAAATGCAGTGTAAAAAACCATACAAATTTCAAAGAAGTTTTTTTTTTGTTATAACAAGTTAGGAAATATNTTTTATTTTAAAAAATTTTAAATGTCTTTTCTTTTTTCTAAGCATTAATTATTTTTAAATTAAAATATATTACAATTGTAATTGCTTTCAGAAGAAAGTTCCTCAAATGCTGTCATACCTTGCAATCTTTAGTTACATAGGCAATTGCAACTGCAATGGCTACAAGCTTCACATACAGATTGGTGATCACACACTCAAAATGAGCCACAATATAGTTACAAACTGACCAATAAAATTCTAGAAATTCAACAGTTTAGGTTACAATGGACAGTATGATTAGAAAGATGAACCAAACAAAGCCACTCTGTAACTTTTAACAATAATGAAGAAATTTAATACTCTTTTTTAAATTAAAGCTGACATTTGTTCTTGTTGATCAATTCTATTAATCATGATTTCAACTCTGTGTTCCATTTTAAATAGTCAAAATAACATAAATGTGAAGACATTTGTTTATTAGCTGTCTACTTGCAATAAATATTCAGAGGAAATTTGCTAGTTAATGGAATAGCCATCACAGTTGCATTTGTCTGTGCAGATAAAAATTGCAAAGTGTGACTGCAGGTTTAGTTTAATTCAAACAATTATTGGCATTTTATTGATTATAACTAGACCAATATTAAAGTTATTATTTTGTTTGTTACATTTTAAATGCTTTATATAGAAAGTTTAAAAAAATGCTTTAAAAGAAAGTTATATATATTAATAAGCGTTATATTTAAATGCGACAATAGTCAGATCTAATAAAAAAACAATAGTGACGAATAATCGAATTTTCAACCTTAAGATTGCGATAACTCGAAAAGTTACAGTCAGAAACACAAAATTTATATGCCATTACATTCGTGAGACGATTCTGCACTAGAATAAGTGAAAGAAATTTATATATATTAATAGGCGTTTAATTTAAATGCGACAAACATTATATACAAATATTCATTAAAACAATAAATTTAAGGACTGCAATTTTTCTTTTATTTGAAAGCAAAGATGATAACCAATTTATTTATCAGTAATGTATAATCATTTTTAAACAAATTGCTTAGAAAAATGTTTTTTTAAACATACTGTAGAATAAATTATCAAAAAGCAAAGAGAGAATAAAGTTTATGATTATTAAATTATCTTTTTGCAGTACTAATAATTGATTGTAATATTTTCAATTCTCACAATTTCATTATATTTTAAAATTAAGAATTTTATTTCCTAATAATTATCTGGAACAATATCTTATATTCTTCTATTTAAATATTTATACTTCCTAAAACTTTTAAAGATGCAGTGTTTTTCTCATAAGATCAGTAAAAATTTAGTAGCACTAAGAACTAATAAAATTGTAAGGAAATATAAAATATAAAAATCGAAACTCAAATTATATGTAATAAATAATCAATAAATTTTAATTTTACTTCCAACAAAAAAAGAATGTTAAAGCATGTTAATAAAACCACTTAGCATAAAATAATAGAATAAAACAGAATTTGTTCTCTGATATTGATTCCTTTTACATATATATTGTAAATTTCTACTTTTATAATCTAATCATTTCCTGAAAACTATCATCAAGTAAGCCATCTTGTTTCTCATAACTTCAACATCATAAATCAAGATCAAATTCCTGGAAATGTAATGTTAAGTATTGGGTTGAGTCATAAGTAATGTCAATTTTTCTAAGTATTGTTTTCATGTTATAGCATAACTTACACCTATCAGCTTGAATACAAATTTTTTAATTACTTACTGATTTTAACAACAATCATAGTGGTTTTTGATTATTTTTAAAAAGTTAAATTAATAGTGTCAATCAAAATGAAGTTCTCAGAAAAAAATTTAAAGCATGCAATTTATATAAATTTTCAAAAAATAACACTGCAGTTACTGCAATAAATCAATATATGCAGTGTATATGGCAGTGAAGCATTAAATATCAGAAAATGTCAAATTTCAATCTTTAAGACGAGACTCACTCTGGCTTAGAAAGTGCCAAAATTGTCACAGTAGTGGAAGCTTACTCAAAACTTTCTAGATAAAAATTTGCAGAAAAACTTAGTGTATCTCAATCAACAACAGTTAGGCAGTTGCATCAACTAGGAAAGATAAACAAGTATGAGATATGGTTCATATCTCATACTTGTTTATCTTTTCTAGTTGAATAGAATTGTCTAGATGAATTATCTGTATGTATTTCACTTCGTGGGTAACAGCAAATCCCATTTTTGAACAGTATAGTAACTGGAGAAGAGATGTGGGTATCATATGCTAATATCCTTCATAAAAGACAGTGTTCAGATCCAAAGGTTACTCCAGCTCCATGATCAGAGAGTGATCTTCAACCTCAAAAGATACTGCTATTTATGTGTTGGGTTTTAAGAGAATCCAGCATTTTGAGTTATTGAATACAGATAAAACAGTAAATGCTGCTTTATACTGTAAGCAATTGAGAAAAACTAACTCCAAGTAAAACATCAATATTTGACAAAAAAGGAAGAGCATTATTTTGTGAGATAAGCAGACAGCCAGAGGGACGATCCCTAATGACCACTTACCCTGCACAGGTTGTTAAAACCCAATCTCTGCATCGGTGGATGGCTTAGGAGGGCAAAAAGTGAGTGGGGAGATCGCGAGCACGTCGACAGGTTAACAAACAGAACATTTATTGATTAACTAAAGTTAACATACAAAATTTGGTTACAAGTCTATCTGACTAAACGCTACTCGATTAAATGCGGTTAAATGTGATAAAATGCTACTCGGGGGAGAGAGTTCACAAAGTTCTAACAAAGACCTCTATATGTAAGATTGAAGGGGATGGCTGAGGTATGGCGGTCGTATGTCTTCTCTGACAGGATTCCGTTCCTGAACATGGAGATCAATGACACAGGTACAGAAATAACTTCCTTGGGTTGATCCGCCCTTTGTTTCCGGTAGCGTGAGCTTTTATAGCATTAGGGTGGGAAAGCCGTCCGTTTGTTGACGATGACTTGCATTTCCTGACAGCTAAGTGTCAACTTTCCCACCTAACTGTTGATAGTTAAAGGAGACTTCTGCTCCGATATTCTGCGAGGAGTTTTTCTTAAGGGGGATGTTTACAAAATTTCAATCGACGGAAAAAAGGGAAAATTTCCTTTCATTTACAAAATTCCTGCTCTAAAATCCACGGTCTCACAATTTTGTTACAGAACAGCACAACCTTATGCTGCAATAGCCACCCAACAAAAATTGATGTAGAACTTTCTAATTAAACTCTCTTATCTCCTTTATAGTCCCTATCAGGCAACTACAAATTATCATCTCTTCAATTCCTTCAAAACAGTTTTAGTAGAAAAATTTTAAATTCATAATAAGCTATCCAGAAACAAATTGGAAGTTTTTTTAATAGGAATCTGCCAATCTAAATATATAAAATTACTTATCCTGACTGACTGACTGATTCAGCATTGCCCAGAGCAAATTGCTGAACCTAAAGAGGTGAAATTTGGTAAATCATGAAAATGCATACTAAGAAGGGATTTTTCGAAATTCTCCTACAAGGGAGAGGGAGAGCACTAAGGCTTCTTAACCTGAAAAATAGCTTCTACTGTACTATTTTAGATGTGATTTTTTGTTTTCAACTACATTTAGTCTTCATTGAGTACTTAGGTGTATTAAATTGATAACATTTCAGACATTGTTATAAATATTTTTGTATATTTTGATTTTTTAACCAAATGCTCAAACCGTTTTAAATTCAAATTTGTTATCGTATATTGGTTTGATTATAGAATGATTGTAAACGTTCCAGAAAATTGATCAAATTGAAAACAGTTTGTTTGATTCTCAGCAGTAGGTGTTATATAACAATTACTATGGTTATTGAAATAGTGAATATAAATGGGGTTTGCTTGCAAATTCCATGCGGGCAAAGTCGCAGATAACAGCTAGTATTTTATAGGAAAGGCATCAAAACATCTTATGGGAAAATGTCATATGTAATAAAGAACAATGTGTATTGGATTAAATAAATTTTATTTACATAAAAAAAAGGTATTAAAATCTATCAAAAAATGACATTACTTATGACTCAACCTAATACATATTGCATGGATAATGAGAGGGGGAAAGAAGCCATCTGTTTTAAATAATAAATATTTATCTAAAGCTATGAGCTAAGAAAACAAGCAAACAAAATATTTTCAGAAACATTATGTATAATAAAATATAATAAATTAATAGTTTTAATTGTTAGATACATATTTTATTTGTAATACGATGACTTCACAGTCATCATGTAAAATTTGAGATTAAAATAGAGCTAATAATGTGAACAGAAAGTCATTTAGTTGCATTTTTATTAATTTAAAAAATTTATCATCCAAAAAATAAAAAATGTTATTGCAAAGAAAATCTTTATTATTATTATCCAAAACTGAGGAGTCGTTTAAAAATTTACCGACTCCGACTTTGCCTTATCATCCGACTCAGACTAGGAGCAGACTTATTACCAAAATAGGCCTGAAAATTCTGATGTCATCACCTGACCTCAGAATAAAAGCTTCAATAAATAGAGTTGTAATAAAGATAGAATGTAGAAACTTTTTATTCCAAAGCTAAAAGACTCCTCTAAGTAATGAAATAGTCAATATATAACACTAAATGACTTCTAATCTTAACACTGTGTTGAGTTAGTCACCACCTGAAGAAGACCTTGGTGGAGGTCGAAAACGTTAGTGAAGATTGTTACAGACACAACACTGTTATAAAAAGGTTTTGTGGATTGTTGTCAATATATAAATATGTATTCTATAATTTTTACTTCCCAGCTGTTATATATAACAGGAAAAGTGTAGCAATAGGTCAAAAAATGATAGCTCCCAAATTTTTACATTTTTGGACTCAGAACACCTTGAAATGTTTTTTTTTAAATGTATGTATGGATATTAGAATGTGTGTGTGGGGCATGATTTTGTTCACTCTGTTTGAAACTTAATACTTCTGTGGTTTTTGAACCAGAATTGAATGATTTAACACAGGAGTTATTAAGCTTCAAAGTAGTTGAATGAAATTGTGCCCCCATACAATCCAGTCAGAGTCAGCATATTTTTGATAACTCTGACTCCAACTCCACAGCCTGTTATTATCATTATGTTAGTATAAAAATACTAATTATGATTTAAATATGACATAAATCATCNAGCATCATACGCAAAACAACAAGATATAAATGTTCTATGGGATCAGGCATCAATTATAAAAACGACAACTAATCGGCAAACGATCAAACATCTAGAGAAATTGGAAATCTATAAGGCGCACATGAAAACCGGTTGTATAAACCATAGGGACGCCGACTCATTGTCCACTGCGTGGAGATCCTTTTATAATTATTAATTTTTCACTATTTATTTGTTAATTTTTCATTAATTTTTCATTAATTCGTCCACCAGGGCGTTTTCCGTTAATTTTTTATTTTTGTATTTATTTCGAACGCATTTTGTTCTATATTTAGTGTTCTATTTTTAGTAACTGATGATGATCGTTGAAAAACGATTGAAAACGTTTTTATTTTATTAAATGTTGCTGGATTTATATCGGTGTAGTTTATTTTTCAACTTATTCTACTTCCAGTACGTATTGATTATATAGTATTTATTTTAAAAATTTACAAGAGAAACAAACTTTCCTAGTTTTTAATTCTATTTAACTTCTTTGTGTATTCAAATAAATATAATTTAAAGATTGAAGATTAAAAATATTGATAAACTGCTTGCACTTTAAGCAGTTCATGTTTATATACTAGAGATACAGAAATTTCTCAAATTTGAATGTTAACCAGTTCTTTAACATTCAAAAATCCCAGACACTTAAATAATTTATTAAGATAAATAACTTAATATATATTATTTAAGTTATTATATATAAGTAAACTTTTTTATTTTAATACATTAATAAAGTAAAACAAAAAATAAAGAAGAAAAACAACTTACTAAATTTTAAGAAATGAAACTTCAAGCTTTTAATTTTGAACTTAAGTTGTAAAGTAGCTTTTTTGGGTACTCTTATCTCAACTACAATAGATTAACAGATATTTGTTCTCTTTCTCACCTACTGAAAATTTTTATTTAAGAAAACAAGAATTTAAAAACATTCAAAATCTAGTCTCCTCCTTTTCTTGTCACAAATTAAACCAGAAGTGCCGAAAAACTCTCTGTATACATGGGGAATAAGGGGATACCACTCACATATATATTTGAATTATTAATATTTCGTATTTCATAATATTTTGATGTTCAAATAAAAAAATTAATATTTTTTGTTTGAACATCAAAATCTTGTTTTTTAAAACATTTAAAATGGGAAATATGGTTTGTTGGACTATTGAGTCATGCACATGCTAATAAAAGGTACTTATTAATATTTCAAATATTTTTTATTTTTGAGTAGCCTCTCTTTGGATATTTCTGGATCTGTCACATGACTGTACATATAGTACAATATTGGAGGTATTCATATTCAAATTTAGTTTTCATCAACGTAATTTTTGACTTTGAATATTTGTGGATAGTATTCACCTATCTCTTATATACTTATTGACACAAGCATCTGCAATGTTAAATTTTCCAAATTTGTATTAAAAACTATGGTTATTAAATTTTATTTAAAAAAAAAAACTTGTCTTAAATCTATGCTGTTTCTAAAGTCACATTTAGAATTTATTTTATAATTCATTTATTATTATAATGATTAATCCTTAGCTATTTTCATGATGAATGTGTTACATTTATGTCATTGTGTAATCTCACAGACTGCTATTCATTTAATAACAAATATGGCATATATATATATGCCATATTTGTTATTAAATGAATAAGAATTAGTCTTTCTTTTTAAATGTTTGTATAAAATATCTTTTAATTTTTGAAATAGAAGTTAAACTGTACTCGAGTTTTTATTTGAATTATAATTTAGGCTACCTTTATTACAAGCATAATGATACCTTATGTCTTCAATAAAAGTAAATAAATGTTTCTATGACATATTTTTTTTTCCTTCAAATTCTCCTTATATTGTAAAAGACACCTTAAAACATTGATATTGAAACTTGTAAAAGAAAAAAAAATATGTCATAGAAACATTTATTTACTTTTATTGAAGACATAAGGTATCATTATGCTTGTAATAAAAGTAGCCTAAATTATAATTCAAATAAAAACTCGAGTACAGTTTAACTTCTATTTCAAAAATTAAAAGATATTTTATACAAACATTTAAAAAGAAAGACTAATTCTTGGAAATATAACATGAGTACCATAATATAATTCTTTTGCGTATTCAACACAAACTTTTGTTGTTCATTCAAGACATCTTGGCTTCTTGCAACATATTAATATGTTGTACAGTACATAAACCAGTACTGATTCACTAATATATTTATTTTTTACTTATTTTGCTGTTAGTTTTAAAGGAGGTTGACTGGCCTTGTTTATCATTCTGTAATTACTTTCTATGTAACTTGTGCCACTAAAATATGCTTCATACCACTCAAATTAGACATTTCTCACACTCTAAATTCTCATATAAACTAATTTAGAACTTCCAGGAAGAGAAGCCATTTTCAATTTGAAAAAATATTACACGTGTTAAGCTTATGCTGTGGTGTGGTCTCTCAGACTGCCCTAAATTTTAAACTTGTCAAAATGGAAAAATACTGATCTAGATATACAAAGCAAACTACTCAATTGCATGGTACACACTGATTTAAAGGTATTCTAAACAACAAGCTTTAACTTTATACTAGACTAGTGATGAACCAAGAATAAATGTGTTACATGGTCTTGTAAACTGATTGATGGTTAACAGTTAATAATAAAAAAAGCTATAAGAAATCATCATCAATTAATGGTAATTATATTTCCATTTCAACAATGCAGAAAATATTCTTTATAACTCATTTTCCCATTGAAATTTTTTTACCTTTAAAATATAATGATTCAAAAACAAAAAATTTCCATGTAAAAATACTTAAGTGCTAATGTTTTCAGAATACTTTATGCCATAAATTTTAATTCTATTTGATGTTTGAATTTTTATATGATGCACTAAAAGATAAAATTCAAGTTGTAAATTTACAGTTTTTTAATTTACCAGAATCAGAATGTCAAGTAAGTTTTAATTTTGTAAAATTTAAAAATGTAACTTTTGCATGCAATTTTTATAAATGATTCTGCAACATTTTATCAAATTGAAAGACAAAACAGTATCTCACTACTACATGCCAAGACAATGTATACTTATAGAAAGTACTACTAGACACTTTTCCATATGCTATCTGTTCCAAATAATGGCTTCTGTAATCTTAATTTATTTCTGTATAATAAACTAGGGTAAGTTTTTTGACTAATAACTGAATAACCAATATGATAAAAGAATAAAACATTAATATTCATACTTTAAGGAAAAAATTTATTTTCTGTCTAAATCTTAGATATCTTTTTAGAAGGACATGTGATTTATATAATATAGTTTTATACATTAGGTGTTATTTATTATGAACACAATCTTTATTTAAAGTAAAATAATCTAAAGTAAATGTTTTAACAATGGCATTACTAAAAGTATATTTCATATAGGTTATTTCCTATAACAATATAACTAATACATGAAAAAAATGCTTAGTTTAATTGTCAAAATAACTAATCTAAATTTCAACTATTAAGTATCTTTCTAGTGTATAATATTTTATATTTTAACTTGCATTTTGTAAATGACNATATCTTATATTCTTCTATTTAAATATTTATACTTCCTAAAACTTTTAAAGATGCAGTGTTTTTCTCATAAGATCAGTAAAAATTTAGTAGCACTAAGAACTAATAAAATTGTAAGGAAATATAAAATATAAAAATCGAAACTCAAATTATATGTAATAAATAATCAATAAATTTTAATTTTACTTCCAACAAAAAAAGAATGTTAAAGCATGTTAATAAAACCACTTAGCATAAAATAATAGAATAAAACAGAATTTGTTCTCTGATATTGATTCCTTTTACATATATATTGTAAATTTCTACTTTTATAATCTAATCATTTCCTGAAAACTATCATCAAGTAAGCCATCTTGTTTCTCATAACTTCAACATCATAAATCAAGATCAAATTCCTGGAAATGTAATGTTAAGTATTGGGTTGAGTCATAAGTAATGTCAATTTTTCTAAGTATTGTTTTCATGTTATAGCATAACTTACACCTATCAGCTTGAATACAAATTTTTTAATTACTTACTGATTTTAACAACAATCATAGTGGTTTTTGATTATTTTTAAAAAGTTAAATTAATAGTGTCAATCAAAATGAAGTTCTCAGAAAAAAATTTAAAGCATGCAATTTATATAAATTTTCAAAAAATAACATTGCAGTTACTGCAATAAATCAATATATGCAGTGTATATGGCAGTGAAGCATTAAATATCAGAAAATATCAAATTTCAATCTTTAAGACGAGACTCACTCTGGCTTAGAAAGTGCCAAAATTGTCACAGTAGTGGAAGCTTACTCAAAACTTTCTAGATAAAAATTTGCAGAAAAACTTAGTGTATCTCAATCAACAACAGTTAGGCAGTTGCATCAACTAGGAAAGATAAACAAGTATGAGATATGGTTCATATCTCATACTTGTTTATCTTTTCTAGTTGAATAGAATTGTCTAGATGAATTATCTGTATGTATTTCACTTCGTGGGTAACAGCAAATCCCATTTTTGAACAGTATAGTAACTGGAGAAGAGATGTGGGTATCATATGCTAATATCCTTCATAAAAGACAGTGTTCAGATCCAAAGGTTACTCCAGCTCCATGATCAGAGAGTGATCTTCAACCTCAAAAGATACTGCTATTTATGTGTTGGGTTTTAAGAGAATCCAGCATTTTGAGTTATTGAATACAGATAAAACAGTAAATGCTGCTTTATACTGTAAGCAATTGAGAAAAACTAACTCCAAGTAAAACATCAATATTTGACAAAAAAGGAAGAGCATTATTTTGTGAGATAAGCAGACAGCCAGAGGGACGATCCCTAATGACCACTTACCCTGCACAGGTTGTTAAAACCCAATCTCTGCATCGGTGGATGGCTTAGGAGGGCAAAAAGTGAGTGGGGAGATCGCGAGCACGTCGACAGGTTAACAAACAGAACATTTATTGATTAACTAAAGTTAACATACAAAATTTGGTTACAAGTCTATCTGACTAAATGCTACTCGATTAAATGCGGTTAAATGTGATAAAATGCTACTCGGGGGAGAGAGTTCACAAAGTTCTAACAAAGACCTCTATATGTAAGATTGAAGGGGATGGCTGAGGTATGGCGGTCGTATGTCTTCTCTGACAGGATTCCGTTCCTGAACATGGAGATCAATGACACAGGTACAGAAATAACTTCCTTGGGTTGATCTGCCCTTTGTTTCCGGTAGCGTGAGCTTTTATAGCATTAGGGTGGGAAAGCCGTCCGTTTGTTGACGATGACTTGCATTTCCTGACAGCTAAGTGTCAACTTTCCCACCTAACTGTTGATAGTTAAAGGAGACTTCTGCTCCGATACTCTGCGAGGAGTTTTTCTTAAGGGGGATGTTTACAAAATTTCAATCGACGGAAAAAAGGGAAAATTTCCTTTCATTTACAAAATTCCTGCTCTAAAATCCACGGTCTCACAATTTTGTTACAGAACAGCACAACCTTATGCTGCAATAGCCACCCAACAAAAATTGATGTAGAACTTTCTAATTAAACTCTCTTATCTCCTTTATAGTCCCTATCAGGCAACTACAAATTATCATCTCTTCAATTCCTTCAAAACAGTTTTAGTAGAAAAATTTTAAATTCATAATAAGCTATCCAGAAACAAATTGGAAGTTTTTTTAATAGGAATCTGCCAATCTAAATATATAAAATTACTTGTCCTGACTGACTGACTGATTCAGCATTGCCCAGAGCAAATTGCTGAACCTAAAGAGGTGAAATTTGGTAAATCATGAAAATGCATACTAAGAAGGGATTTTTCGAAATTCTCCTACAAGGGAGAGGGAAAGCACTAAGGCTTCTTAACCTGAAAAATAGCTTCTACTGTACTATTTTAGATGTGATTTTTTGTTTTCAACTACATTTAGTCTTCATTGAGTACTTAGGTGTATTAAATTGATAACATTTCAGACATTGTTATAAATATTTTTGTATATTTTGATTTTTTAACCAAATGCTCAAACCGTTTTAAATTCAAATTTGTTATCGTATATTGGTTTGATTATAGAATGATTGTAAACGTTCCAGAAAATTGATCAAATTGAAAACAGTTTGTTTGATTCTCAGCAGTAGGTGTTATATAACAATTACTATGGTTATTGAAATAGTGAATATAAATGGGGTTTGCTTGCAAATTCCATGCGGGCAAAGTCGCAGATAACAGCTAGTATTTTATAGGAAAGGCATCAAAACATCTTATGGGAAAATGTCATATGTAATAAAGAACAATGTGTATTGGATTAAATAAATTTTATTTACATAAAAAAAAGGTATTAAAATCTATCAAAAAATGACATTACTTATGACTCAACCTAATACATATTGCATGGATAATGAGAGGGGGAAAGAAGCCATCTGTTTTAAATAATAAATATTTATCTAAAGCTATGAGCTAAGAAAACAAGCAAACAAAATATTTTCAGAAACATAATGTATAATAAAATATAATAAATTAATAGTTTTAATTGTTAGATACATATTTTATTTGTAATATGATGACTTCACAGTCATCATGTAAAATTTGAGATTAAAATAGAGCTAATAATGTGAACAGAAAGTCATTTAGTTGCATTTTTATTAATTTAAAAAATTTATCATCCAAAAAATAAAAAATGTTATTGCAAAGAAAATCTTTATTATTATTATCCAAAACTGAGGAGTCGTTTAAAAATTTACCGACTCAGACTTTGCCTTATCATCCGACTCAGACTAGGAGCAGACTTATTACCAAAATAGGCCTGAAAATTCTGATGTCATCACCTGACCTCAGAATAAAAGCTTCAATAAATAGAGTTGTAATAAAGATAGAATGTAGAAACTTTTTATTCCAAAGCTAAAAGACTCCTCTAAGTAATGAAATAGTCAATATATAACACTAAATGACTTCTAATCTTAACACTGTGTTGAGTTAGTCACCACCTGAAGAAGACCTTGGTGGAGGTCGAAAACGTTAGTGAAGATTGTTACAGACACAACACTGTTATAAAAAGGTTTTGTGGATTGTTGTCAATATATAAATATGTATTCTATAATTTTTACTTCCCAGCTGTTATATATAACAGGAAAAGTGTAGCAATAGGTCAAAAAATGATGGCTCCCAAATTTTTACATTTTTGGACTCAGAACACCTTGAAATGTTTTTTTTTTAAATGTATGTATGGATATTAGAATGTGTGTGTGGGGCATGATTTTGTTCACTCTGTTTGAAACTTAATACTTCTGTGGTTTTTGAACCAGAATTGAATGATTTAACACAGGAGTTATTAAGCTTCAAAGTAGTTGAATGAAATTGTGCCCCCATACAATCCAGTCAGAGTCAGCATATTTTTGATAACTCTGACTCCAACTCCACAGCCTGTTATTATCATTATGTTAGTATAAAAATACTAATTATGATTTAAATATGACATAAATCATCAAAATAAATAAAATATTTATTGAAAACCAATAACTTATCATCATCCTAGCAAACTAATATAAAGTAAACAAATATTAAAATTTAATTTAACCTTAATTTAACATTAAAATTTAACCTTACGATTTAATTCAATATAATATTCTTCATATTATAATCAAACAAACAGTCAGATTGTTATTGGGTTACAATAAAACTAATTAAATAAAATAATAATAAGCAATTTGGATACAGGTGTTTAAGCCATCATCTTGTATATGTTCTGTACATTAGAAATTAAAATAATTTGTTTTTAAATTGTAAAATATAAAGGTACCATATTTTATTTATAATTCATGGAAACAGTTTGTAATCCTTCCAGCTGCTCATTTAAATTGACATATTACTTTAAAAATGCACACGGAAATTGTTATATGTTTTAATTTTCTTACTGAATTAAAAAATAGCATATTATTTTTATTAATTTATATTAAATAATTCATTTACAGTAACTATACTAGTTTTCTGTTATTTCATTTCTAAACATCTGGAGAGAAAAATGTTTAAAATTATAAATTGAAAGTTTCTTATGGCCCAATTCACTGATAAACATTTCAAACCTAGAATTGCATAACCTTCTTTTCTTTGGAATACTTTAGAATAAATATTAGTATCTTTAATTTTAATTTTAGGGAAAAATTAAAATTTTCTTTAGTATAAATGTCTACTATTATTCTTCAGGAATTCATTTTGCTGTTGAAGGAATATTTCATCTTGTAATTCATACTTGTTTTTAAATTACCATAATTCATAATTAAAAGCATAAGTAAGTTTCAAGTTTAAGTAATTACATAAGCATAATAATGAGCCATATAATGTAATTTAATAAATATAAATTTTATTTTAAAAAATTTTAAATGTCTTTTCTTTTTTCTAAGCATTAATTATTTTTAAATTAAAATATATTACAATTGTAATTGCTTTCAGAAGAAAGTTCCTCAAATGCTGTCATACCTTGCAATCTTTAGTTACATAGGCAATTGCAACTGCAATGGCTACAAGCTTCACATACAGATTGGTGATCACACACTCAAAATGAGCCACAATATAGTTACAAACTGACCAATAAAATTCTAGAAATTCAACAGTTTAGGTTACAATGGACAGTATGATTAGAAAGATGAACCAAACAAAGCCACTCTGTAACTTTTAACAATAATGAAGAAATTTAATACTCTTTTTTAAATTAAAGCTGACATTTGTTCTTGTTGATCAATTCTATTAATCATGATTTCAACTCTGTGTTCCATTTTAAATAGTCAAAATAACATAAATGTGAAGACATTTGTTTATTAGCTGTCTACTTGCAATAAATATTCAGAGGAAATTTGCTAGTTAATGGAATAGCCATCACAGTTGCATTTGTCTTTGCAGATAAAAATTGCAAAGTGTGACTGCAGGTTTAGTTTAATTCAAACAATTATTGGCATTTTATTGATTATAACTAGACCAATATTAAAGTTATTATTTTGTTTGTTACATTTTAAATGCTTTATATAGAAAGTTTAAAAAAATGCTTTAAAAGAAAGTTATATATATTAATAAGCGTTATATTTAAATGCGACAATAGTCAGATCTAATAAAAAAACAATAGTGACGAATAATCGAATTTTCAACCTTAAGATTGCGATAACTCGAAAAGTTACAGTCAGAAACACAAAATTTATATGCCATTACATTCGTGAGACGATTCTGCACTAGAATAAGTGAAAGAAATTTATATATATTAATAGGCGTTTAATTTAAATGCGACAAACATTATATACAAATATTCATTAAAACAATAAATTTAAGGACTGCAATTTTTCTTTTATTTGAAAGCAAAGATGATAACCAATTTATTTATCAGTAATGTATAATCATTTTTAAACAAATTGCTTAGAAAAATGTTTTTTTAAACATACTGTAGAATAAATTATCAAAAAGCAAAGAGAGAATAAAGTTTATGATTATTAAATTATCTTTTTGCAGTACTAATAATTGATTGTAATATTTTCAATTCTCACAATTTCATTATATTTTAAAATTAAGAATTTTATTTCCTAATAATTATCTGGAACAATATCTTATATTCTTCTATTTAAATATTTATACTTCCTAAAACTTTTAAAGATGCAGTGTTTTTCTCATAAGATCAGTAAAAATTTAGTAGCACTAAGAACTAATAAAATTGTAAGGAAATATAAAATATAAAAATCGAAACTCAAATTATATGTAATAAATAATCAATAAATTTTAATTTTACTTCCAACAAAAAAAGAATGTTAAAGCATGTTAATAAAACCACTTAGCATAAAATAATAGAATAAAACAGAATTTGTTCTCTGATATTGATTCCTTTTACATATATATTGTAAATTTCTACTTTTATAATCTAATCATTTCCTGAAAACTATCATCAAGTAAGCCATCTTGTTTCTCATAACTTCAACATCATAAATCAAGATCAAATTCCTGGAAATGTAATGTTAAGTATTGGGTTGAGTCATAAGTAATGTCAATTTTTCTAAGTATTGTTTTCATGTTATAGCATAACTTACACCTATCAGCTTGAATACAAATTTTTTAATTACTTACTGATTTTAACAACAATCATAGTGGTTTTTGATTATTTTTAAAAAGTTAAATTAATAGTGTCAATCAAAATGAAGTTCTCAGAAAAAAATTTAAAGCATGCAATTTATATAAATTTTCAAAAAATAACACTGCAGTTACTGCAATAAATCAATATATGCAGTGTATATGGCAGTGAAGCATTAAATATCAGAAAATGTCAAATTTCAATCTTTAAGACGAGACTCACTCTGGCTTAGAAAGTGCCAAAATTGTCACAGTAGTGGAAGCTTACTCAAAACTTTCTAGATAAAAATTTGCAGAAAAACTTAGTGTATCTCAATCAACAACAGTTAGGCAGTTGCATCAACTAGGAAAGATAAACAAGTATGAGATATGGTTCATATCTCATACTTGTTTATCTTTTCTAGTTGAATAGAATTGTCTAGATGAATTATCTGTATGTATTTCACTTCGTGGGTAACAGCAAATCCCATTTTTGAACAGTATAGTAACTGGAGAAGAGATGTGGGTATCATATGCTAATATCCTTCATAAAAGACAGTGTTCAGATCCAAAGGTTACTCCAGCTCCATGATCAGAGAGTGATCTTCAACCTCAAAAGATACTGCTATTTATGTGTTGGGTTTTAAGAGAATCCAGCATTTTGAGTTATTGAATACAGATAAAACAGTAAATGCTGCTTTATACTGTAAGCAATTGAGAAAAACTAACTCCAAGTAAAACATCAATATTTGACAAAAAAGGAAGAGCATTATTTTGTGAGATAAGCAGACAGCCAGAGGGACGATCCCTAATGACCACTTACCCTGCACAGGTTGTTAAAACCCAATCTCTGCATCGGTGGATGGCTTAGGAGGGCAAAAAGTGAGTGGGGAGATCGCGAGCACGTCGACAGGTTAACAAACAGAACATTTATTGATTAACTAAAGTTAACATACAAAATTTGGTTACAAGTCTATCTGACTAAACGCTACTCGATTAAATGCGGTTAAATGTGATAAAATGCTACTCGGGGGAGAGAGTTCACAAAGTTCTAACAAAGACCTCTATATGTAAGATTGAAGGGGATGGCTGAGGTATGGCGGTCGTATGTCTTCTCTGACAGGATTCCGTTCCTGAACATGGAGATCAATGACACAGGTACAGAAATAACTTCCTTGGGTTGATCCGCCCTTTGTTTCCGGTAGCGTGAGCTTTTATAGCATTAGGGTGGGAAAGCCGTCCGTTTGTTGACGATGACTTGCATTTC
>NW_019384964.1:307038-338202 GCF_000671375.1 Centruroides sculpturatus | reverse complement strand
TTTCTGAGAAATTTCATATTTTTTCAGTAAATCAGTCATTTACAAAATGCAAGTTAAAATATAAAATATTATACACTAGAAAGATACTTAATAGTTGAAATTTAGATTAGTTATTTTGACAATTAAACTAAGCATTTTTTTCATGTATTAGTTATATTGTTATAGGAAATAACCTATATGAAATATACTTTTAGTAATGCCATTGTTAAAACATTTACTTTAGATTATTTTACTTTAAATAAAGATTGTGTTCATAATAAATAACACCTAATGTATAAAACTATATTATATAAATCACATGTCCTTCTAAAAAGATATCTAAGATTTAGACAGAAAATAAATTTTTTCCTTAAAGTATGAATATTAATGTTTTATTCTTTTATCATATTGGTTATTCAGTTATTAGTCAAAAAACTTACCCTAGTTTATTATACAGAAATAAATTAAGATTACAGAAGCCATTATTTGGAACAGATAGCATATGGAAAAGTGTCTAGTAGTACTTTCTATAAGTATACATTGTCTTGGCATGTAGTAGTGAGATACTGTTTTGTCTTTCAATTTGATAAAATGTTGCAGAATCATTTATAAAAATTGCATGCAAAAGTTACATTTTTAAATTTTACAAAATTAAAACTTACTTGACATTCTGATTCTGGTAAATTAAAAAACTGTAAATTTACAACTTGAATTTTATCTTTTAGTGCATCATATAAAAATTCAAACATCAAATAGAATTAAAATTTATGGCATAAAGTATTCTGAAAACATTAGCACTTAAGTATTTTTACATGGAAATTTTTTGTTTTTGAATCATTATATTTTAAAGGTAAAAAAATTTCAATGGGAAAATGAGTTATAAAGAATATTTTCTGCATTGTTGAAATGGAAATATAATTACCATTAATTGATGATGATTTCTTATAGCTTTTTTTATTATTAACTGTTAACCATCAATCAGTTTACAAGACCATGTAACACATTTATTCTTGGTTCATCACTAGTCTAGTATAAAGTTAAAGCTTGTTGTTTAGAATACCTTTAAATCAGTGTGTACCATGCAATTGAGTAGTTTGCTTTGTATATCTAGATCAGTATTTTTCCATTTTGACAAGTTTAAAATTTAGGGCAGACTGAGAGACCACACCACAGCATAAGCTTAACACGTGTAATATTTTTTCAAATTGAAAATGGCTTCTCTTCCTGGAAGTTCTAAATTAGTTTATATGAGAATTTAGAGTGTGAGAAATGTCTAATTTGAGTGGTATGAAGCATATTTTAGTGGCACAAGTTACATAGAAAGTAATTACAGAATGATAAACAAGGCCAGTCAACCTCCTTTAAAACTAACAGCAAAATAAGTAAAAAATAAATATATTAGTGAATCAGTACTGGTTTATGTACTGTACAACATATTAATATGTTGCAAGAAGCCAAGATGTCTTGAATGAACAACAAAAGTTTGTGTTGAATACGCAAAAGAATTATATTATGGTACTCATGTTATATTTCCAAGAATTAGTCTTTCTTTTTAAATGTTTGTATAAAATATCTTTTAATTTTTGAAATAGAAGTTAAACTGTACTCGAGTTTTTATTTGAATTATAATTTAGGCTACCTTTATTACAAGCATAATGATACCTTATGTCTTCAATAAAAGTAAATAAATGTTTCTATGACATATTTTTTTTGCTTTTACAAGTTTCAATATCAATGTTTTAAGGTGTCTTTTACAATATAAGGAGAATTTGAAGAAAAAAAAAATATGTCATAGAAACATTTATTTACTTTTATTGAAGACATAAGGTATCATTATGCTTGTAATAAAGGTAGCCTAAATTATAATTCAAATAAAAACTCGAGTACAGTTTAACTTCTATTTCAAAAATTAAAAGATATTTTATACAAACATTTAAAAAGAAAGACTAATTCTTGGAAATATAACATGAGTACCATAATATAATTCTTTTGCGTATTCAACACAAACTTTTGTTGTTCATTCAAGACATCTTGGCTTCTTGCAACATATTAATATGTTGTACAGTACATAAACCAGTACTGATTCACTAATATATTTATTTTTTACTTATTTTGCTGTTAGTTTTAAAGGAGGTTGACTGGCCTTGTTTATCATTCTGTAATTACTTTCTATGTAACTTGTGCCACTAAAATATGCTTCATACCACTCAAATTAGACATTTCTCACACTCTAAATTCTCATATAAACTAATTTAGAACTTCCAGGAAGAGAAGCCATTTTCAATTTGAAAAAATATTACACGTGTTAAGCTTATGCTGTGGTGTGGTCTCTCAGACTGCCCTAAATTTTAAACTTGTCAAAATGGAAAAATACTGATCTACATATACAAAGCAAACTACTCAATTGCATGGTACACACTGATTTAAAGGTATTCTAAACAACAAGCTTTAACTTTATACTAGACTAGTGATGAACCAAGAATAAATGTGTTACATGGTCTTGTAAACTGATTGATGGTTAACAGTTAATAATAAAAAAAGCTATAAGAAATCATCATCAATTAATGGTAATTATATTTCCATTTCAACAATGCAGAAAATATTCTTTATAACTCATTTTCCCATTGAAATTTTTTTACCTTTAAAATATAATGATTCAAAAACAAAAAATTTCCATGTAAAAATACTTAAGTGCTAATGTTTTCAGAATACTTTATGCCATAAATTTTAATTCTATTTGATGTTTGAATTTTTATATGATGCACTAAAAGATAAAATTCAAGTTGTAAATTTACAATTTTTTAATTTACCAGAATCAGAATGTCAAGTAAGTTTTAATTTTGTAAAATTTAAAAATGTAACTTTTGCATGCAATTTTTATAAATGATTCTGCAACATTTTATCAAATTGAAAGACAAAACAGTATCTCACTACTACATGCCAAGACAATGTATACTTATAGAAAGTACTACTAGACACTTTTCCATATGCTATCTGTTCCAAATAATGGCTTCTGTAATCTTAATTTATTTCTGTATAATAAACTAGGGTAAGTTTTTTGACTAATAACTGAATAACCAATATGATAAAAGAATAAAACATTAATATTCATACTTTAAGGAAAAAATTTATTTTCTGTCTAAATCTTAGATATCTTTTTAGAAGGACATGTGATTTATATAATATAGTTTTATACATTAGGTGTTATTTATTATGAACACAATCTTTATTTAAAGTAAAATAATCTAAAGTAAATGTTTTAACAATGGCATTACTAAAAGTATATTTCATATAGGTTATTTCCTATAACAATATAACTAATACATGAAAAAAATGCTTAGTTTAATTGTCAAAATAACTAATCTAAATTTCAACTATTAAGTATCTTTCTAGTGTATAATATTTTATATTTTAACTTGCATTTTGTAAATGACTGATTTACTGAAAAAATATGAAATTTCTCAGAAAATGTTTATTAAATTAATAAAAATAAACAACTATCTTTCATTAAAACACTAAAAAAGTTAAAATTAATTTTCATTGTAAATTCTTAAAATATTTTTGAATTCTAAATCTTAATTCACTTCAAATGCAATTAAAAAATATTTATAAATGATAAAAAAAAATAAGGAATAAATTACGAGCAAAGGAAGGCATTGTAAAAAAACTATGAATACTGTATATTATGAAAGTGTAAGTAAACAAAACTTACTTGTTTTTCTCTTTCCCATTGATTAGTTTCTTCCATCATTTGTTGCTCCTAAGATAATGTAAAATCAGAGAACAGATTAGTTATAATTATTATTTATTTCAATTTTTAAAACTTCTTTCTCTGTTAAAATACTGATTAAAATATTTCGAGAGCTAGATTGTGGATAAATTCACTTTTACAGTTACAAAAAAAATCACAATCTATATTAAATTATACAACAAACAAAGTTTTTTAAAACAACAATTTGAAAGAATTTATTGTACATAATAATTTTGTTTATAAACTGATTTTTGTATGATTGTAGATATTTGTATGGTCAAACAAACATCATCTCTCTCAATTTAACATCTACTTCACTTATAAAAACTAAAAATTAACATTAACTTGTTAGTTAAAATTTTTATTACATGATTTGTAAATTTATATGTAAATAAATTGTTATTTCTATTGATATTACAATACATCATTTCAATTAAGGTAACAGTTTTATTCAAATAATAGCTACAGCTATTATTTTAAACTGTGTATTTTCCCTGTGGTTCTTTGTGGTAATTGAGGGTTGTTATTTCCATTGCAAGTATCAGCATGTGTCCATTATTAATGAAGTATTTACATATTTATTTATAAAAAATTAAATTAGATTTTCAAAACAAATTATACTTCAAATGGCAACTGGTATCTTTCTTTATAACGTGTTATTTTCTATACAGCAATAATAATAAAACAAATAGAAAGTATGCATACTTTATATTCTTTGTTTTACATATTTCATTTTCTATAAAATTTGTTTGCATAGTAAACCTATCTATAGTAGTTTATGATTATTTTTTATGTTTACATCATTTCCCTAAGTTTTCGAAATCGTTAAATAGTAGATGCGGCTACTGTTAAAGGGTGATCATTATTTGAATAAAACAGTATTTTAAAAATAGATTCCAATATCTCAAAACAAATGAATTTTGAGAAAAAACATAAAGATAAATAACTTTTTTAAAACATAAGTTCAAGATATACATATAAGTATATATTTTTTGAGTTGTTTAATTAAATGCAATTTCTCACATTTTTAAAAACTGGGAACTTGTAGCAATTTTCAATTTATAAATATATTGACTTAATATTAAAAGAAATTAAAAAAATATTTTATAAGGTATAAAACAGTGTTTTTCAACCTGTGGGTTGTGACCCCCAGGGGGTCGCAAAGCCTTACATGGGGAGTCACGGGTAAAAGAAAAAGACAAGTGTTTGTAGATAGTGTTGCCCACTTTTCAAAATCGCTGATCTGGACGGCAGGTGAGGTTTGTTTGAACAGAAGTTCCTGATGCATGTGCAATGTCATTTTGCAATGCAAATAATGTGAAGTGAATGCCGGTTCTAAATCAGTTACAGTTAGGGACTAGGGAGACTTGGGTAGGAGTAACGTAAGTAGCATAAATTAAGAAAAACAACTAAAGATGATTGGATGGCTCTATTGGATATTGGAGACATGTACGAATTGTGCAAGCAAAGAAAAAAAAAAAGGTCGACAGGTTGCGCATGATATTCCTGGACAAAAAAAATAGTTCACCCAAACAGTGAGTCGATCCCTGGACTGTCTGGGTGGATGGAAACCGGACAGGTGGTAACCCTATTTGTAGGTCCTACACTACAATAAAAAAAAAACTACAATTTCAGTGAGAAAACTGTACCTGTTATTACAGTACAATTGGTTTTTCAATCAATATTTAGGTCTGAACAGAAAGAAAATTAAATACGTAGTTTTTAAAATCACTGATATAGTTTTAATATGGCCCTCGGGGATCACCAGAAGTTTTTAACTTGTAAAGGGATCGCGTATTCAAGAAGGTTGAAAAACACTGGTATAAAAATTTCTAGAGAAATTAAAATATTTTTATTCATATTTAATTTTTATTTCATTATCCTCATTCTACTTTATCAAGGAGAAAGTAACAAAAAATAAAATTTCCAAATATTGTTGAATGCACTTATAATAATAATTATCATGTTCCCCCAAATTAAAATACATTATGAAATGTTGATTATTGTAACCAGAGTTTCTGTTTTAATAATTGTTTTGTGATAATTTTCAACATTAAAAATTTATATTTATGTAAAAATGTAATTAATATAAAAAATAAATCACTATAAATTAAAAAAAATTATCATAGTTATGACATATTATTTTAAGTAAATTGAAAATTTTTAGACAAAACCACATACTTGTCTAATAATTTCTGTCTCTTCATCTTCACGATCAATTGAGGAAAGAGAAAGAGCAGATTTCATTATGTCTTCGATTTCTTCTGGTTCATAACCATCGCAGATTATGAGCTGAATCACGCTACCTGCATTACGAAGAGCGTGGACAGCTTCTTGATGAGAAACTCCCAAAAGTGAAGTACCATTCACCTTTAAAGAATTAACACATTTTAAAATATTTAATTAAAAGTAAAACAATAATTAAAAATATATGTACAATATGAAACTACTGCCAACAAATATATAAACTAACAAAATTTGGCAGTATTGATTTTGGTATTTCAATTTGTAATTTATTTACAAGATTTTTATTGATGATTAAATTATTAACACACACACACACTTCATTACATAAATAAAAGTGGAAAAAGTTTTAATCATTTACTTTATCACACAAAATATTATTTGTTTTAATGACAAATTTATTTACAACAAAATATTTGTAATATTTAAAATTTTACTTCTGTATTTAAAAATATTTCAAATTTAATACCATAAATTATTAACTTACATACAACAATATAAAATATAAGCTTCTAATTTTTTCACACAACTCATAATGAAATAATTGAACTTCTGTATAACAAATTTCTTCCAGAAAAGGTGGATAATTTATTAAATAAATTTTCCATTTAATGAGTTTTTTTTATCAGTAATAACATATTTTTGACATTCTATAAAAAAATTTGTCATAAAGAAAAATCCATTATATGGAACTTCATAATATGGAAGTTAACATTATTTGTTATCTACAAATTTAAAACTATTATTTTTAACTATAATAATCAGAAAAATTGATAAAATGATAAATATAAATAAAAATATTCTGACAAAACTTTAATAATTAAAAAACAAAAATACTCAATTAATTTTTAAAATTTTGTATTTGGTCATTATAGACTTTGTATAGAAAAAAAATTTTTAATATTATTTCTAAAAACAGAAAAAACCTTGAAATCTTTTTTAGTTTTATAAATTTTGCACATTTTATAATTCTGTTACCAAGAAAATTTAAATTTATAAAATAAGTCATAAACACACGTTCCTTGAAATACGCATACTCATCTCACCTTATTACTTTTATTTATTATAAAAATAATTTTGTTATATGACAAAAATACAGTTTAGGCTATTGGATGAGAAATAAACTGATGGAAACTGCATTATACATTATTACTGATAAAATATATATATTAAAAAAGAAAAATGTTTTGTTTTACCTCAATTAATCTCATTCCTGGTTTCAATCTTCCATCTCTTGCAGCAGCACCATTACTATTTATCTGAAAATTTAACATTATGTAAAATATATTTGAATATTTTCTTCATATTTCTTCACTTAAACTACATTACTAGAGGAAATTGTTAAAATTTTATAAAATTTAGTTATAACTATTTTTATGAAAAAGAAATTCAAACTGGAAAAATAATCAAACAATATCATGCACACAACCGTTTAACTTTCCAGCACAAATTTAATAATTGGACAAATGTTTTTTTTAAGCTGCTTTACAGATCAACTTCAGGTCTACCTATACATTAATTTTTTTTTTTGTTCTATTTCTGGAACATTTGAATATTGAAACCTGAAGTTGATCTGTAAAGCAGCTTGAAAATATCTGTCCAATTATAAATTGCATTATAAACCTACTGACCAGTGTCAGTAACACATAGACATTGTATGAATATGTTACCGATACCAGTCAGTAGCTTTAAAGTGTGATTTATGTCATCCAGTGTAACATGTTCTTTTTCATTTACTCAATTATTAAATTTGTGCTGGAAAGTGAAAAAGTTATTTGTATGATATTGTATAACTATTTTTTTTCTATAAACATAATATATGGTATAGAAGAGACAAGTTTATTTTATATATTATTCTTGTTCTTATGTGAGGATCCAGAGGCTATGTTTTTTATATAATTTTAGTGACAATATATATTTAGAAACTTCCCCTTTTACCGTCCGTTTTCCTGCCAGACTTAACTGTCAACAAGTCTTCCCCTCACAATGATTTGCGAAATTATCGCAATTATGTGAGAAAGTTGACACAAATTTTTTCTAAAGGAAAAATTTAAAACAATAAAAAAAAATACGAAACCTTGAATCAACTTTGTCTACCTTTCATTGGTCAGCTATGACACCTTTGACGTATCATCACTACCAAACAAATGGTCACATGATCAGATTCCCACACTAAATTCCTTTATAACACAAGTGCACCCATAGTTGGGGTTGCACTGGAATAGATTTAACTTGTGAATTTTTTCCCCTGGACACCCCATCCAGATATGGCCACCCGGACTAGATTGATCCACAATTGGTTTGTGACCATCAAACAAACAGGATCTGAAACAATTGAGTTACAAGGTATTATACTTTAGATTGTAAACTCTCTCTCTCTTGATTGAATATAGCCTAGGCCAGTGTTTCTCAACCTCTAATGAATAGTCACCCCCTTCAACATAGTATCGCCCCCTTCACTACAAAATTCTGATGCCGAGGGACAGGGCTAACGCCAAATTTGTACTGCATTGAATAGACTTGTGACTAGTATAATGTTATTTAGTATAATAAATTCAGTGGCTGAAAACGTTCGACATGTATTTTTTTATGTTTATTTGCTGGAAATTTTGAATTTAGGTGTGATTTGTGAATGTTATTTGTTTAATTATCGTACGATATAACAAATAAAATATCTAAGTATTCTTAATATAATGTTTTACTATATCACCCAGAAAATTGTTTTTCATCCCCAAAATATAAATTGTTACTAATCGCCCCCTTCAACATGGAAAAACGCCCACATGGGGGCGATATCGCCCCCATTGAGAAACACTGGCCTAGGCCAACATTTCTATATAGCCTAGATCATTGACTCCANTTTTTTGATGTTTATTTGCTGGAAATTTTGAATTTAGGTGTGATTTGTGAATGTTATTTGTTTAATTATCGTACGATATAACAAATAAAATATCTAAGTATTCTTAATATAATGTTTTACTATATCACCCAGAAAATTGTTTTTCGCCCCCCAAAATATAAAGTGTTACTAATCGCCCCCTCAACATGGAAAAACGCCCACATGGGGGCGATATCGCCCCCATTGAGAAACACTGGCCTAGGCCAACATTTCTATATAGCCTAGATCATTGACTCCATTGATATTGGCTCAAATACGTGTGCTTGGGAATGCATACAACTAATTGTAATCTGTATATAATGTATCCTATGCTTTATTTTTGCATATTAAATTCTTTAGTTTAGATAACTTGTCCCAGTCTTTTGTTGGAGAACGGTCACCCCACTCACCAAATAGTCTCCTTATTCCACCTTTAATTACAAATTGCAAGTTAGGACACGATAAATTCAATCCTAACTGGTGTCAGTCCTGACAGGAGAGAGAAATTTTAGGAATTTTTCTACCTCCAACCATAACAAACAGAAACAGCCATCCAGTGACAATTGAGCGGCCTTTACCAGGTTGTTGCCGATCAAAGGGGGTTTAAGCCAATATCAATCGACCCCCCTGGCTTATCATACTTGTAATATTCTTTGCACAACTTCTCATAAAACTGTAGCTTTACCCAAAAATTTTAAAAATTTTCTAAATAATCATACCATTCACTTTTATAGATGAATTTTTATCTGTAGAATTTTGATTAAGAAAATATAATTTTAAGAGAAGTTTTGGAATTTAAGAAGTATTGTGTGTATGTGTTTTCTTTTTAAATAAACAAGATTCTAGTATAAAATAATTTCTGATTAAAAAAAAGTAATGTTTTAAAGACAGTAAAATAATTTATTATTTAATTATGTATTTTTTCAAGTAGCAACAGATGAAATAAAGTTTTTAATTTTTTATTAGAAACAGTGATCCTCAATGAACATTGGTGACAAATTTATATAAAATTTATCCATGCAGTTTATCATTATTTGTAATAATACAAATGCAGTCATACTGTAATTAAAATTGCTAATGTTATTAAGCTTACATGTAAAAAATGCTTTAATGGAGCTTAGTACAAAGAAAACAATAGAAGTATGACCATTCTAGTAATCTGTTACTTATGATGAGCAAAAGCTCAAGTGCCAGAACCATCTCTCAGTTTTTCTTTAAAAGCTCCATTAAAGTAATTCTTGCATTTATTAATCATGTGAATTTATCTTTGTGTGATTAAGTATCGTTAATTGCATAAATCTAATCATAATATAAATATTTGAGGACTTTGCTATATTAATTTAAGGGGAGTTTTGAAAGTTTTTTTTTTTTTTGAATTTTTGGAATGTATTTTAAGTCCCCAAATTTTTTCAAATTTTTTGCCCGCACGAAAAAATTTTATCGCGATTATAATTAGCCTTTGATCAGGCTCAATTAAGGCTTAATTGTTTTTTAATGGGAGTTTTTTATCAAATTTATTTCATGGTTCCTAAGTTGCAGTGCACGGATTTTCCTTCGGTAAAGTTATTTAAAGCTAGTTTCTGATATCAAAAACGACCTCCGATAGTTTTTAAATTTTTTTTAATTAATATATTTTATTTTATATAAATTTAATTAATTAGGGGGGTTGGAAATCGCAATAAAATTTTTAATTTTTTAAAAATATAGGCCTAGTTAATAGTCACCCTACTTTAAACCCTTGTCCTCCCAAGACGTCTATGAGAATGCCTCGAGAAATTCGACTCCAGCTGTTATCAAGGTCATCCAGCTGTGTAAACAATGACTCATCAGTGTCAAATTTCACAGAAAGGCGAGACAAAGGAAAATAAAATTTGAAGCTTTTTCTTCAAAATTAATGCATTTCTTTCGTTTTTTTTTCAGTTTTAAGTATTTTTTATGCTTAATTACATTATAATTAAAAACAGGTGGGCGTTAAGAGGTTAATCTTAAGTATAAATTTGCAACAATTTTAATCATTTGAATCTGTCTTTGAGGAATAAAACATTTAATTTTAAAAATGTGTTATATGTATTTTACAAATATTAACACCTTAGAAATGAAACTGTAACATATGATGATGGCATAATTTAATTACAAAAAAGTTAAACTTAGAAAACAAAGAAAATATCCAATCAATAAAGACAAAACAAAATCTCAAATCTATTATTGGATTATTAAAATAACTTTATAGTTATTTACTCGAGAAATGAAAACGCCTTCATCATCTTTATCGAAGGGATTTCCAGGATGACCTCTTGTTCCTCCTTTAATATTCATTCCCAATTTCTCGCCATTCTTTTTCTCTATTGTTAATTCCTATGTAAAGTTTTATAATAAACATTATTTTAAATCTTAAGCAATAACGACTTTTTATCTAATAAATAAACTGTTTTAAATTTACCTGCCAACCTTGAGGTAGGGGATCGTGACTGACGGTTAGAGTCATCTCATATATCGGAGAAAGTAGAGCCATTACAGCTTCTGTATGTGTGGCTGCCTGAATATCAGTGCCATTTACCTAAATAAAATACAAGCAAATTTTATAGCAAGTTTTTAGATAAATTCTGTTACATTTAAATTAGTAGTTACTTTTATAATCCTGTCTCCGACTTTTAATTTCCCTGTTTTTGCAGCAGCACCATCTGGGACGATCTGTTTAAAAAAATCGTCACATATTAATAAAAATAATTTTATTCAAAATAAAGCTTGTTTCATTTTAGCATTTTCAATGCATTTTGACAATAAAAATATGATATTATTGAATTATATCACTTTTATTCTTGTAATAATTATTGCCTACCCGAACATTATTATTGTATATTTACAATATATACATATAATAATTATAATATATAATTATATATATACAAATATATACATATAATTATATTATATATATTTTATCCTTCTGATCTGCAGACACTAAAAGGACCTTTTTCCATATTCACTGTGGGTTTTCGAGATCCATAATGGAGATAACCAGATGTTGATAAAAAAGATCTGACATACCTGAATCAAATCACAAAGACTTCAGAGGTGTCAACCCAAACTTTAATCAAGGTCTTTCAGAACAATAGGCTAACACAATGGTTCCCATAGTGTGTACTGTGACACCCTAGGAAGCCACGGTTTCCTCACAGAGGTGCTGTGAAATATTATAAAATTTTCATAATTTTACTTCTACTTTCAATTCAATGTGATAAGATGGGACAGCTAGCAGACCTGATGTAAATCATTAACTCAGTAATAAAGGTGACACATAGAATCACAAAATGTAAAAAGCCTCATATCATCACAGAAAAACTCATTCTACCGGCTGCTGTAGATATGGTGAACATTATGATCAATGGGCCTGATGGGTAGTAGCTTTCAAAAGTGGTTTTGTCCAATAACACTATCAGCCACAGAATACAGCACATAGCAAAGGACATCCAATGTTCAGTAATTGAAAAATAGAAGGGAAGAAAATTGGGTTGCAGCTGGATGAGGACACAGATAATAATAATGGTGCTCACTTGATTTGTTATGTACAGTTTATAAATAATAATAACATTGTAAAAGACTTTCTCTTCTGTAAAAGTATCACTGCTAGTGCTAAAGCTCACAACTTGTTCAAGATCCTTGATATTTTTATTTCCAAAAATAATTTGGAGTGGAGCAAATGCATTGGTATCTTTACTGATGGTGCTCATTCTATGTCTGGATGTTATAGAGGATTGCAAGCACTTTTTTGAAGAAAACACCCTGATGCATTGTGGACCCATTGCGTTATTCACAGGGAAGCACATGCATCAAAATATCTGCATTGAACCAGAATATGTAGTTCAAGTAGTAAACTTTATAAAAACGGCCACTGAAGGCAAGATTTTTCAAAAAACTATGTGAGGATATGGGATCCAAGCATATGTCTTTCTTGTACTACAGCATTTCGAGAAACATTACCATGAGAGAGCAATGGCTCTCTCGAGGTAATGTTTTGTCTCGTATGTTTGAACTGCAACAGGACATCTATATTTTTCTTAAAGAGGAAGATCACAAGTATGCCGAAAATTTTGTGATTGAAGATTTTTTGGTAAAACTAGCATACTTATGTGATATTTTTGAAAAGCTGAATGTTCTGAATCTCTCCCCACAGGGAAGCAACATGAACCTTTTAAAGTCAATTGAAAAAATTTCAGCTTTTATAAAGAAAATTAAAACTATGGAAAAGAAAAATAAATGAAGACAGAGGAAAGGATGATTCCCCTTGTTGCAACAGTGTTTGACTTCCAATGGAGTTGACTTCTCTCAAGATAGGAACTCTATTTTTTAAGAACATTTATCACAGCTTATCACCTGGTTTTATATTTTCAAAATGATAATATCAAAAAATTTGCATGGATTCAAGATCCATTTAATGCCAGATCTCCATCTAAATTTACTGCTGCAGAAGAAGAGAATCTTATCGAGTTGTCTTATGACAATACGTTGAAAACAAAATTTAGCAGCCTAGAATTAACTGAACTTTGGATATCGGTAAAAGATGAATATCCCTTCTGAGTGGTACAGCTCAGAGAATCTTAATTTCATCTGCAACTTCTTACTTGTGCAAAACTGAGTTTGTCACTGTGATAAAAACTAAGCATTGCACAAAAATCAATGTGGAAAAGGAAATGAGAGTGGCTGTGACCAGACTGATTCCAAGGCTTGAGAAAATGTACAGTGATCAACAGACTCATCCATCCCACTAATTATAATTGAATTGTTCAATTACTTTTTTTTTACCTTAAATATATGTTTGTTTATTTTTTATTTAACATCCTAACTCTTTTAATTTAAAAGATATTGGCTATTTTGCTATTTCACAAATTGTACTTGCTAGGATTTGACATAGGGCACCTTGGGAAAATCTGAATTTAGCAAGGGTGCTGAGAATCAAAAAGTTTGGGAACCACTGGGCTAACATATTTATGCTGTGCATCCATCTTAATTATTATTTTGCTATTTAAAATTTTTATTTGCTAATACTTAAAGCCAGGCTTAAAAGTACAGTATTGTTAATTCTAAGCTATTTTTCTTGTTCCACTGTTGTATATAATATACTAACTTTGAATATAAAAAAGGTTCCAACCCAAAAATATTTAATTAAATGAAGATTAAGAACTAATGTTACATCTTAGAAAAATATAAATGCATATACATCTATATACAGTAGACACCCATATAACATGGTAGATATGTTCTGTTTTATATGAATTCCGTGTTTTATCAGTCACTTAAATACATGAGCCAATCACAGCCCGGCATGTGCGCAGTTTAGTGGCTACGACTGTTTGAAAGGTTTTCTTCCATAAAATTAATAAATTCTAGACTAATTTGATTTAACATTTCCAAATCATGTATAATTTTTGGGAATAATCCATATAAACTATGCTATAAACAAAAAATTGTAGGATTACTTATTGAGTATGCACCATTCAATGACGTCATTGCTTAAGCTTGTTTTCATCACGGAGCAGTGCATCGAATGGCGGGCGTGTGTGTTTTAATAAGTTATTTTTCTACGAAAAATTCGCTGAACTTTGAATACATCATTAATATAAATATAATTTTTATGGCCATTAAATAATAAATGGTTTTTAGTAAGTCCGCTGCTCGTTTAAACTCAATGGTTTGTGCAATATCTGCTATTGATCTAGATTCGACCAATCCTGTCGCGACACGAGTCAGTGATGACGTTCTACCCGTATTATACGAATCTCTTTTAGCATGTTTACACGAATACAATCGCAATTTTTTCACCATAAATCCATATTATACAAACCCATGTTATAGGGGGTTCTACTGTATAAATATACTATAATATGCATTGACCTAATAAAAGGTATATAATGATAAAATATATGAAAACAAACTGCAACAAAATAAATTAAAAACTATGAATTTAAATAAAATAAAATATATTATTTTAAAATGATGGTCATATTTATGAATGACCATTAAAAGTTAAATTTTATAATTGCTAAAAATTTTCTACATGGAATATCTAAACTTAAATAAAGTTATAATGGAATTTTTACCTTAGATATAAATATGCCTGGTTGATTCTTCCCAAAAGGCAAAGAAGAATGATCAACTCCACCAATAATACTAAATCCTAAAGGCCCACCGGCTTTGACTAGTTTTATTTCCTGAAAATAAAATATTTGTATATTCAAAAATCAACTTTTCAAAAACTATATTTTTCAGTCTATAGATTTGAATTGATCAATTTTCACAAATAAAAATAAATTACTACATTATAAATTAAATTATAATGTATGGTATGACTCACTCCATCTGATTTATTAAGAAAGTTGGGGTAAAAAATGTTTTGCTAAATTTTATCCAAAACAATTATTTTCTTTCTTTTAATTCATTCAAATGACATATTCTCTTATCTCAAATAGTTTATTTATTTCTTTATTAACTTTGATGAATTCATTGTCTTATAAAATGCACTCTGAAATTCATTATATAAATACTAAATAAAAGCATAATAAGAATAAATGTATAATGGCCAAAAAGAGATTTGAGAAATTAGAAGATGCTTTCAGAGCTCTCTGTATGTTTTTTTCTCTTTAAACAACAATTATACAAAACAATATACAACACAGCACTTAAACTATAATCAACAAATCTTAAAAACCAAATACTGTCATTTTTAAATTAATTAAAAACCTACTAATGTGAGGTAGGAATAAGGATTTATCACACCAGTGATAATAAGCACAAACACCCAGGTATCAATGGAATACATTTAATAAAACGAGAACGGGTGTACATTAAAAACAATTAAATTAACAATTGACATGAAATAACCAAAATGCATTTCGGACTATCGGAATAGTCCCTCTTCAGTTGGTATACATATATAAAAAGGTCAGATACTTAAAATTATACAAGACACCAACCGTTATAAAGGTATGATCATTAAGCAATAAATGGGTGTAGAGAAGACAGGCTTAAGGTGGCTTCATTATGTTACATGGTAGCTTGACATAAGAGTTACTATTATAAACAGTATTAAAATTAGTGGAATAATAAGGTAATTGTTTTACAAAATAAGTTATATCTACATACCATAACAGTAGTAAGATGGAGTTTGAAGGTGGCATTGCTACAAGATGCAGAGCAGTTATGAGGGAGGTGTGTTACAGGCAACATCTGGAGAACAAGTGGTGACTAACATCTTAATGGCCAACCTTCATTACATCACTTCCTAACCAGATGTTAGTATTAAGACTATGGACTTATTAAGACTTACTATTCCACTAATTTTAATACAGTTTATAATGTGAACTGTGAAATGTATAATGTTACACTGTGAACATGACATATTGAAACGCCCTATCTTATGTGAAGAGCACTAATTGGCAGCTACAGATTAAATTATGAATCATCAAGCTGTGTGACATCTAGGGTTTCTGAAACGGGATCCCGGCTGTTTTTTTACCCCGGGAAATNGACCGAGAAATAAGAAACCCTAGTGACATCAAATTTATTATATAAAGAATTATTTTTAAATAAATTTTATCATGATTATACATTTTAATCTATAAAAAGTGAAACACATTTGACTTTTCATATGCTGTTAACAAATCAAACAATATTTTCTAATGACAATATCTTGAGATCTTACTGTATTTTCATGGATTGTCCAGCATATCAGTCTTATCTGGGGGAGACCATAAAATCAGATATTTTCATATGGTAAAAACTGGCATGCCAGTTTATCCTGGGAAACACCAGAATGCCGGTTTAAGTGAGGTTATACATCCCTCTCTGGAAGGCATATAAAAACAAAAACAAATGAATTTTTATTCTAAAACTGTCAGCATTACATCAAAAACTATGATTATATGTTTAATTTCTTCATTTTGTCTTCTTCCTAATGACATAAAATACTCATGGAATGGTAAAAGTGCTTTTTTTTTTGTTTATTTTATTGTAATTTATTCAAACAGATAAAAATAAACATATTAAATTTCAAACTGTTGAATAATTCTTCTTCAGGTGAAATATACCAAATAACTAACGGAACACAAAATTAGAACGTGAATATTCAAATTAAATTAAACATACGCCTAATGAAAGTTGTTGTGAAGGGCATGCACATTTCGTGCATAGATAATGGCCATTAAAGGTCGGTGTCCATAAACTTTATTATTCACAGGATGCACTGATAACAGGTTCCAGACAAGGTGTTGAGTTACATTCCCAGTGTTAATGCGTTGTTGATGCTTAATATTAAATTTCAGAAATTTCCATTTGCGTGACATTTGAGAAAAAGGTGTTATTTTTAAGGTCAGGGTAAATAATCAGTGCAGCCCATACTGACTTACTACTACTACTACTACCACTACTACTACCACTACTACTACCACTAAGCTGTTAACTATTTAGTTGTCTTGTAAATGTTATAAACTTCCTGATCTTAAGTCAGTCAAATTACAATATTGTTATTTTATTGTACTCAAAAGAATGTTTTCTTTAGCATTTAATTAACAACTAGTTTTGTTAGATCTGATTAATTTTATTTTTTATTCACCAGTTTAATGGGCATGCTTGGTAACCTGGGGTTTCCGACATGCTGGTCTTCCTGGTTATATGCAGCACGCCAGTCAATCTGCAAAAATACAGTAAATGTCGACACAAATGCACTATCCAAATTCTGTAGGAAGGTATGACCTTTCCTTCATATCTATATGTTCTGATCTCTAAATTAAACGTTATTCATATTCATAAACAGTGGCAGATCCAGGAGTACCCAAAGTGGGTTAACTCAAAAATTTTAAATATTTGAATAATTATAAAAACCTTTTTATTAATATATGCAAGACAATTGTATTGTGGAAGGTCCAATAAATCATACTTGTCAACAAATATTTTAAAAACACTTTGAAGTTTGAATTTTTCCAATAGCCCCCTGGAATCTATTGTTCATAAAAACTAATCAAGTAATAACAACTCAAAGCCCAAGAAATATACTATAAATCACCAAATGATCACCTTAATATTGGGCTTTAATTATAGCCCGATATTAAGGCGATCATTTGGTGATTTAAACTAATCAAGTTTCATAATTAAAAATGGAATTAAATTAAATATATTATTTTAAAACTTTTAATGGTCATCTTTATGGATGATCATTAAAAGTTAAACTTTAACTTTATAGTTGCTAAAAAATCAAAAATTTAATAAACAAAAATAAAAATACAAAATTGAATTCTCACACTATAATCATGGAAGTCGCGGAGAGAGAGATTACATTTCCAGTTAAAACATACTACCTCAATATATGTATATATTCTTCTGTATTTCAGATTCTGTGTGAATGTTCTTATCTTTGGTTAGTTCTTCAGCTGCACTTCAATAAACATTTTCTTCTATTTAGAAACTTAGAAATAAATTTTGTATGAACTATGGGAGTTGAATATGGGCGTTAGCCATGGGGAGATGATATGGAATATGTCCTTCTCCTATGGAATTTCGTGGCATACTCCCTGAATGATACTAAAGAATCCCCTTTCTTGATGATTTTCTCCAATGAGAGAATTGTATTATTCCCACATGTTTAGGAAGAGTGAGGAGTTTACAGAGGGGTAACTGGACTGTATGTGACTCAAAATTTGTGAAGATATGGGAAAACAAAAAGGATGTAGAACTTTCGTTGAGAAGGAAGTGAATTTTACCAGTTTCCTTCGTTTTTAACTTAAAATTCTTTCATTTAAATCAGAAATATTATTTCTAACATTTATGGATTTGACATCAAATTTCAATTAATTAGGGGAGTTTGTCACAAAAGTGGGTTCAGAATATCACACTATCATGTGTCAGATTTGTAACAGTTAACGAGATACTGTGCATCTTTCCGACTGGTAGATTGATTGTAGCTGTCTCATTTCCTGGCTGACATGAAACTGGGATCTAATCCTCTCGTATTTTTGCTTATGGGATTGGATGAAGGGTTAGGTTTACCGGTAATACAAACGTGAATACCTATCAGGAACTACTCACTTGCATCAGAAATGCTATTATCCTAATTGAGGAATACCAGAATAACCTCTGATGAGCAATTTATCATGTTTCGACATGGGTCAACAAGTGCATCGGTGAGGGTGCTGACATTTTCAAACCAGTATTAGATAATATGTAGTGTTATTCACACTGGAGCATGTTTCCAATATCATGATAAGCACAAGTCTTTATGTATGTTTTACTTGCAATATATCAGTAATCATTACAAATTTGACATGTTCATAATGATTCTAAACAAAAAGTTCATATCATCTTCCAGAATATTGCAGATTCCTTTTGAATCACTCTGTACAGTTCAGTTTGATAATACAATAGGATGTTGATTATCAAAATTAATTTGTGACATATATAGTTTGCATAATTGAAAATTTGGAGACATGGACTAAGGAAAGAAAACAACCTTGTATACAAGGCAATTTTCTTCTCTGATTGTCTTTTTTTCAATAAATTACTTATTTTCACTTTGACTGCCATCATCAGATAATATATCTTTTATTTATTTGACTCTACAAATATTTTAGCATCTCAAAAACCAGAAAAAGTCTAAAAATAAAACTGAACATAACACTAATCACTGGCATGTGACGACTGGCTAGAAACATACTACGACAGTCAGCAAAAATGACTAAGTGGGCCATTAGCTTGACAAAAGAGGAGGCATGCATCAAAAACCGAGATGGCATTTCCAAGGGGTGATTTTCCTAATTGATAATTCAGATGATCAGAGTTTTCCTTACATAAAAACATTGTTTAGTTCCCAAATTCTGTTGCTGTCATAATATGTACAATTAAGAGCTGAAAGAACATACTTTCAAATCTCAATTACAAGGTTTGATGTGCCTGCTATATTCTTAATTGTACAGGATGAACCAAAAGAAGGTGGACAGTAGGTGGAATAGGGTTTGTATTAGGGTTATACTATAACAATGGTATATATTTAACTTGGTTATGGTTAAAAAATTACATCAGAGATGCCTTTCAAGAAATTAATACACAAAAATACTTGTGAAAAAATGTTCATTGAAGCGTGAAATAGTGAATGTAAACTTCAAAGCTGTGTAAATTATGATGGAAGACAGTTTGAGCATCTGTGTTGATAAAATTGTATTGTATTAGTAAATATAATTGTATATGTAATCTCAAAATTTATATGTATATTTAATCTCAATAAATGTTATCATTTACTGTCCACCTTCTTTTGGTTCACCCTGTACAATACAAATAGTCAAATTTTAAATTAAAGTATGAGAATGCAGCAGTTAAGATTCAGTTAATATGATAATTAACTCAAATATCTGGTCTTCAATATATTCTGGTATTCAATATATGAAATATTGAATTTTTGACTACATTAAATTTGATATACAATTTAACAAATTTTTTTATTTAACTTTTTTTTTTTTTTTTTTTTTTATTTAACTTTTTTTTTAGTAAAGTAATGAACTTAGGTTTATGACTACTGTATAAACAAACAAAAGATTCATTTAGAAATTTACTGGTTAATTTTAACCATTACATCAATTATATTTGATTGTTATAACAACTTTAATATACAGTAGAGTCCCATACAATGCGGGGATTCGTTACGCATTATAGGAAATCGCGTTATCAAAACCTGCATTATCACACAATTTATGAAAGTTTAAACCTTAGTTGAAAAAAAAAATGTATACCTCTGATCGAAAAAATTCGAGGGTGTTGCTTGCTTTATTTACACATTGTACAGGACTCTACTATATAGTAGAACCCAAACTGTCTGAAGTAATGCAAACCGATTCTACCTCAAATAATCGAAAACTCAAATAAAACAGCCATTTTGGATTAAAAATTAACGATATAAAAAATTTATATGGTATCACTTTTAAGTATCTTTTTATATCTTAATGAAATTAAACATACAGTAGAGCATCGATTATCTAACCCCCGATTAACCGTCACATCGGTTAACCGACTGTTCTAGTCGGCAAATTTCAAATGTCCACTAGTGATGTAGCACCATAATATTTGTCTATGTCTTGGCTACTTTAATATTATTTTTGTTAAATTTTTGCATGTTTTAGCTGGCAACACGGCTCGACCATTAAAGGAAAGCCAGTATTTAAATGAGAATTTTCTAATTATGAATGGTTGTTTGTTTTGTGAGCAATAAAATAATTTTAAAATAATTTTTAACGATACAATAGCAACAATTATTATTTTAAAAAAATTTGTTAGGCTAAACATCGATAAAAATTCAGCACGAAGTTGGTTAATAGTGTGAAAACCGAAAGGCCCTGGGTCTAATTTATAATTTTTATTAATAATGTTAAAATATTGTCACCAAATATTACTTCATTTTTGTGAGAAAACTAATGTTTTGGATGTGGGAAAGATAGATAGCAGATGTTACTTCCTTTGAGGAAAGTCCGTACATCCTCTGTTTTTCCCTTATCCGCTAAAAATCTCACTCAGATGGGAACTATCTACCCCTCTTTGATTCCCCTTTCATCCGTTCACATGAACGAGTTTCTAGCAGATGATTGGTCATAAATCCTGAGATATAGGGGAAATTTGTCCAAATTCGAGGAGTTCAGCGACAGATCTGGAAGCGTCCAAACTCCACACATTTTCCTCCTGATGACCAACGCCCTTAGTCGAGTCACTTAGAATAAGTCCAGAGTCGGCACGTAGAAATTATACTTTGATGTTGTGCACATATTGATCTCCCATAAAAAGAAGTAAATGAACTTTATTTTCAAGTGTCCTTTGCCTACAGAGAAGAAGACGAACGACAACTAGAACAGGTTGTATGTTTTATAACGATTTTGTGAGCTCTCTCTCTCGATCGCGCATTGGATAGTATAAGTATAGATATCTTTCGATTTGTATATGATTTGTAGTAGTTCTATCTCTCGTCCATTGATATTTTTGTATGAGTTTATTTTCTTTGTTTTATTAAATTTATTATTTCGTTTTAAATTAAAATGTCTCTTAATTTGACTCCGAATCGGATCTCACTCGCGTGTTTGTCCGCGGAACATAATTGACAAACTGGTGTCAGCCCTGACGAACATCTGGACTTCACAGTTCAGATCTACTAGCGGTTATCGCTCTCCTATGAACTTTTAAGATCGGATCCCTCGATTCGAAACTTTGGAGACAGATTTCGGTTAATCTGTGCCGATTAAGTGTTACAAGAGTACTACTTACTACGTAACCCCGGCTACTCTCACAATAGTGATATACTAATTACATGGGATATCCTAATATACTATACTAGCTGACCCGGCAAACGTTGTTTTGCCATATAAATTATTTCTAGGTAATTTCTAGTGTAGACAAAAAATAACTAACTTATTGTAAGTGTGTAAGGATGTGGTATATGCGTGAAATAGGCATGGAGCGCTGTGAACGATGAGGGAATATAAAAATAACAAATGCCAAACATTATTATTTTTAAGTTATTATAATTTATTCCTTAAAATTATATATCATTAATCAATTACGACAGTAACACTAACAAACAATATCAATTTCTTAATGCTATAGCGTGAACAATATTTTTTGTTAGCCCATCTTTAGCTAACACAAACAAACTGGATGGTTTACCCACTCGAGAGCATGCCACGTATAATTGTCCGTGTGAAAAACATGGTGTGCTCAAATCTAAGCCACAAATAGACATCGTTTGGCCTTGGGATTTGTTGATAGTCATTGCAAATGCCAATCTAATCGGAAACTGAATACGTTTGAATTGAATTGGCACATCTGTAGGTATAATAGGAATCCGTGGTATTAATATATTTTCACCTCGGAACTTGCCATTTAAAATGCTGGCTTCGATAACGTTTTTCATTAATTTTTGAATGACTAATCGCGTACCGTTGCACAGCCGTGGCGGGTTCAAATTACGAAGCAAGATAATCGGAGATCCAACCTTCAATTGTAAATTATGCGGTGGCATGCCTGGCAAATCCAGTGAGTTCAAAAACTCTGTGGGAAAATTTACAGCTTCGCTGGCATCGCAAACTGTATCAATAGATTTGTATGATACCAAGTTCCCTGGCAACAACTGTTGTATCTTCAGATTTAAATTGTCAACGTCTACATTTTTTGCCGCTAAAATTGCTCTTTCTGCAAGCCACTCATGATTTATGTACTGTGTGTGTACATCGGGAAATATTTGTTCAATGAGAGTATCTTGCGAATCAGCGATTGTGCAGAAATCGGTCGGTAATTTTACGTATCCAGTTTCATCTATAGCAACTTTTCCATCACCGATATTTAAGAGTTGTTTTGAGAATGTTTCAGCGGATGGATCTTGAAGCATTTGAACGCGCATATTTACTTTCAGCTGTACTTTTTCAACATTACGCCACAATGGAGATGATTTTAAGCAAGCGTTGATCTCATCAGCGTATGTTGAACGTGGAATGACGGGAAGTGTTTGTCTGAAATCTCCTGAAAGGACCAACAGAGTGCCACCAAATAGTTTGTCGTTGTTTTTAATATCTTTCAATGTCCTGTTCAACGCCTCAAGCGAATGTTTGTGTGCCATAGTACATTCATCCCAGATGATAATTTTACACTGTATCAGCACGGTGGCCATGGACGATTGTTTTTTAATGTTGCATACTGCGTCAGGGTTATTTTGAATATTTAGTGGCAGCTTAAATACTGAATGAGCTGTTCTGCCTCCATCCAATAAAGTTGCCGCAATGCCCGATGATGCAACGGCCAATGCGATGCCATTATTTGATCGTATTTCAGCAAGAATTAGCGAAATAAGGAATGTTTTGCCAGTTCCACCCGGTGCATCCAAAAAGAAGAACCCACCTTGTCCTGCTGAAACTGCGAGCATAATGCGGTCATAAATGGTTCTTTGTTCGTCATTCATTAGTTTAAAAAAAATGTTAAGGGTGAACAACCGTTATCACTTAGGGGTATGAAAAATAGATAGTAGCCGATTCTCAGACCTACTGAATATGCATATAAAATTTGGTAAAAATCGGTAAAGCCGTTTCGGAAGAGTAAGGTAACTAACATTGTGACAGGAGAATTTTATATATAAGATTAATAATGTATTTTTTCATTTTTTTCGGTTATCTGATTTTTTCAGTTATCCGAACAACCTGAGTCCCCAATTGAGTTGGATAATCGATGCTCTACTGTATATAAAAACACACAATTTTTATATCACTTATTATACAGCTAATATGTTCAATAGGAATAAAAATGTGTACTACAGTGTTTACATTTTAATATGAATGGTTTGCTAAACAATAAAATGTAATACTTTTATAATAAATAAATCATTTTATAATACTTGTTACCATTTTAAACTTTCTTTTATGAATTACAGTTTGAATTTATAATTGGATACAAGTCATACAATGTAGTGGATTATGTACTGATTTTGCAATTTATTATGAAGTATTTAAATACAGTAGAACCTCCATTATCCGGACCTCCATTATCCGGATTTTCGATTATCCGGATTGTTCAAAATAAACAAAAATTTTACGAATTTGCTGATTCGCACTTGGCGAATTACGACACTGTTTATGTACGTGATGGAATGCATAACTTTTTTTGTTTCAACAACGTCTCACCTGGCACAGTGGTCGTAAACTCTTAAATATATTTTACGTAGTAATAAAAATATAACTTGACATACGTATTTATAAATAATTTATATTCAAATTACATCATTTCTATGACCAAGGGCGGCGTAAGGCATGGACGACGTGGGCCACCGCCTATGCCTCGCGGTCCGAAGGGCCTCGCGCCTCGAAGGTTTATGCATTACTTAAAAGCCGCGAACGCGACGAAAAAATTTTACTCGTCATAAAACGATAAATAGTTTGTCAAATTTTTATTCATAAAAATGCAGTTTCAACTGCTTTTTATTTTATAAAATCCGTCTTCTTGCGCCACCAGAGGGCCTTTTAAACAATAGGTAGTCTGTTAGCGTTGGTCAGTAGTAGTCCAAATTCAATACGAACGTTTGTTTCTTGAAAATTTGATCACGATTTAAATACAGTATTTACTTTTAATATTACCGATATGTCATCGAAAAGAAAACGTGTTGTATTATCATTAAAAGACAAATTAAAGTATTTGTTTCGATTATCCGGATTTTTCCTTATCCGGACTACCTTCATCCCCAATTAGTCCAAATAATCGAGGTTCTACTGTAGTTTTTTCCTTTGTCCAAAGCCATCAAGAGTACTTTATAAAAATACGAAAAAAATTTGTGCACCAAAACATTTTACTGTAATTATATTTGTACATTTTCTTTGACTAAATTATTATTTTAAAAATAAATTTCTTAAATCTTGTTTAATTTTTCTACTTATATATTTCTAGTTAATTTTCATATCTACTAGTATTAATATGCTTTTGGTTTAGCAATTAGTATCAACAAATATTTGACACTTATACAGTTTAAGATACTTAAAGTTCCATGTGTAATTAAAAAACAAAAGCTGAGACAGTACCTTCTAAATTGCATATTAATGTCATTTTTAGTACCGTTTCAATTTTACTTTAGTTAACACAAAGTTTTGAACTTGTAGATTATAACTGGCACAGGTTACCAACATGAAAATACAATATCTATTTTCCAAATATAATTATTATTAAAACACAGTTAAAATGTTATTAACACATAAATAATGGCAGAAAAAAAAAAAGTTTTTTGACATTCTATATTGTGTTAACCACTTGATCTTTTGTTGAGATCTGGATTTATTTGCAACCAATTGCTAAACAACTACCTGGTATAAATAATTCTATATAAAACAAATAAGATGATCACTTGGAAAATTGTACCCATTTGTGTATTGCATTTGTATAAGTCAATGAACCTGGACAATTTGAATTAGACCAGTCTTGGTAACTAGTTTGTTGTGTCCTTACAAGTTTAATCAAGTTGTCAGCATTTTTGTCTTCTATATGAGTGTTTAAAATGAATAAGCAAATGAAAAATCCCACTATTTGTGAAATATGATCTGTCATTCTATTTGTTAATGCAAAAATAAATATGCAACCATGTGAGATTCATTGTCAAATTGAGGAAGTTTATGAAGATAATGTTATGGAAAAATGAACAGTATGATGATGGTGTTTAAAGTTTAATGTGAAAAAATACAACTTTTATGTCTATGTTGATATATAAACTGGGCATCTGTGATATTACATGTGATTTGCTGCAGTCTGTCAACAAATTTGTCAAATAGTATCAAAGACAGATACTTGGTAAAATCATCACATTTTACCTCAAGAAATAGAAATTTGTGCAAGATAGGTACTATACAAAATATGGGGCTGCAGTGTCTGTTTTGAATTGAATTCAAGGAAAGGAGATAAATATCTGACACACATTGTTACATGGAATAAAACTTGAGTTTCCTTATTTATGCCAAAGAATATATACAAATCAAGTTAACTGAATAACCTTTGTTCAACCAAAGAACTTTCAAGTAAACACTTTCACCTCAAAAATTCATAGAACAACTGTCTTCTAAACCCAAAATGGTCTGCTCTTCATCAAGTTCATATCCGAAGGAGTCACAATAGACACTGAAGTGATTGCAACAGGCTATTAAAATCATGTAAGAGGTCTACTGTCTAGAGATGTTATCCTCCTTCACGGACAATATGCAATCATACATTGCTGAGAAAATAAAATAACTTGAAAGTTTCAAATGGGAAGTTTTGATCCATTTACCTTATTGCCAGACATGCCCTCAATGACTTTCATCTTTTGATGAAGTTGAAGAAATTTTCGGGAAAAATGAACTTTGTGAGTTAAGATAGCAGCCAATATATTTCTGAATGAATTGGCAATGAAGATTATGACAAGGGAATACAAAACTTGTCACATGGCATGACAAAAGCCTAAATGACAAGGAAAAATAGGTTATGATATGTAGATGTAAAATATAAAAATAAAATATTTCAATAAAGTTTTTTGGTTATTTTTTAATTCTAAAATGATACTACTTTCCAAATAATATTATATGCTTAAAAATTAAACAATGTCCTTGTTGGACCTCTGTGGCTCAAGAAATTCATAATAGTAAGAGTAATATTTACAAGTTTAATGTACTTTAATTTTTTACTGTACTATATTAATTACTTTCAATTGATTTTTTCAATAAAATAATTTTTTCTCATCCAGTACGTGTAAATTTTGTTATAACTTTCCTTTAATTTTAACTTATGTTAATTACATAAGAAAATTTCTCTTAATTTTGGATTTTTCTGCATAAGTCAAAAACTTGTTCCATTTGTATGACTATAAATTTATGGAATATATTCTAACAAATTTTAATCTGTTTATACAAAATAATTAGTCTTAATTTACATGTCTTTTTATGTGCACAATTCCAACTTAAATTAAAATTATGATGTACAGTACATTAAAATACATGATATTCAAAAACAATAAATATTATGAACTGACTTACCTCTTGACAAGATGGAAGCACAAGTTGATTATTGGTCACTCTAGTGGTGGTAGTTTCTGTGAATGTTGTCCTAGTAATAACTTCTGTAATTTTTCCCAATTCTTTTGGACAAGGGGGAAAATTGGGACTTAATTGTACATATGGTTCTGGTTGTTGGATAGTTACAGTAACAAGAGGTCCCCGATGCCTCATGGCAGAATCTTCAGACACTGACTGTACAAGAGAATCAAGTGGTGACTTTGACACAACACTAGTCTTTTCGGAAGAACCGACAGGTCTGTATGTCTGGACGGAATTAGATGGTATGGCAACCGGAATGCTATTCACCTGCGAATGTGCCGATGTAGTGGTGGTTTGGTTTTCAAGACTTCCAGTATAGGAACAGTGTTGTGGTCTGTATAAATGACATGCCTCCAAAGAGTTCTGTTGAGAAGAGTTTGTCGTCACGCTCTTGGTCGTCGATAGTGTAGAAGTAGTCGTGGCTGCCGTAGCAGAAGATATAGGTGGATAGTTAGATGTGGTAACTTTCAGCGGATTAGATGTGACTGTGATTGGCTCATTTCTTAAACCAGGTAACTTCGTATAAATGGAATACATTGGCTTCTTATCCGAATATCCGGTGTACGATGGCCTGTTTGCCAAATAGGAATCTGTTGAATAAACTCCAGAATATGGTCTTGGTAATCCGACTGGCTTTGTTTTATTTAACAGTGTTATTCCAGATTCAGATACACTGTCTTTTCTAGCTGGGTTATTTCCCTTGTAGTACAAAAAGAGAAAATATTTTAGCTCTACATTTTAAAATCTCAAGCTCTAATATTTTTTAATTTTTAGTATTTTCTTATATATTTTATAAATAATTATTTACATTTAAGTAAACATCAATAATGAAAGGAACATTTAATTATTAAAATTTTTCTTATAAAAGTAAACAAATTATCATTATACATTAGTCTGTAATAAATTACTAATAATAACTGGTTCGTTATAGTAACATTATCCATACAATAGAAATATCATTTAGCATTATCCATTTACATAATATTAAATCACCTGTATTTCATTTATTTGCCAATAATGGATCTTTTTAATTAAAAAAGTAATTACAACAATAATAAAATAAACAAATATTTAAAAGAATATATAAACTCAAAATCTGTATTTTTTGTATTAAGATAACCAACAAATGAAAACAAATTTTATGCATTATTTCTGATGTGTGAAAATACAAGACAGAGTTAATAAGTAAAGTTAGAACCTTTATTGCTGGAAAATAAAAACACAAATAAACTTAAAATAAGTCATTATTTGATGTAATCCCCACTCTTGTCAATTCACTTTCTGCAGTGGTCCACCAACTTCAAGATGTCATTGCAGAAAAAATTTCTGGGAACATATGCAGTCAAAGTATGCACCACGCCTTCGTGGCACCATTGACAGGGAAATGTTGACCATAGTGTATCTTTTGAGGAGCCAAAGACATGGAAAAGAGTGGAGGACTACAGAGAGGGTGGGAAAGAGTTTCAAATCATAATTTCTTTAGTTGCCTCAGATATGAGGTGTCATTTCATTGTGATAAAAAAAATTACCTCTTTTGGCAACATTCCTTGGAACTCTGTTCTGATTGTAGGTTTCAGTGTTTTTAGAAAGTCTCTCACAACATCTGACTATATTGAATGTACCCCGTTTTCATGATAATGTTCTAGAATAGGACCAAAAATAAAATTGGCATTAAAAAAAAAGGTAAAAAGCACTTTTCTTGCAGAGGAAGTCATTTTGAACTTTTCAGATGAAGGGAAAGATGAATGTCTCCACTCCATACTTTATTGTCTTCTAGCTTGTAATGGTGTCCGATTTCTTGTTGCTCATATCAATTCTCTTTAGAAATTCATCCTCTTCTGCCTTAAACCACTGGAGAAATTTTATGCTCAATTGGACAAAGCTCTTCTTGTGCTCTGTTGCAAGTCATTTGAGCATCTACCTGAAACAAACTTTGTTTGTTTGCTTTAATAAGTTATGGCAACCAGTGGCGTATCGTGGGTGTCAGCCACCCGGGGCAGAGGAAAATTTCGGCCCCCCTTATTTAGGTATTTCAATAAAAGACCTAAATTCAGTTTTGTCACAGAATAAGCAATGAAAAATTCAATGGTAGTGCAGTGACCTGTTTAAAACAGTTCTATTGGATATTAGTGATGTATATGAATGCGAATGAATCATACAAGCAAAAACAAATGTCAACAGGTTTCGCATGAATTCCTCGGATGAAAAAGTTACTAGTTCACCCGGCGAGCCGATTCCCGGACTGTCTGGACGATAGCACTATCGTAGGCATGATGAAAGTATAGATTAGAATGTTTCAAATTTTTACAAGATATTATTATTTATTGTGAAATTTTGCCATCCCCTAAAAAGTGCCGCCCCACTATGGTACGCCACTGACGGCAACACAACACTTGGGTGGTCTGCCTAAGGGGATGCCTTCCGAGAGGTCTTTTTAAGGAAAATTGACCCCTATTCAGGCATTACAAATGTGAAGAAAACCCAGAAAACTCCACGTGGCCAGCTTGTCCTGGTGAGGTGAGAACCCATGACCAAACTTCCGGTGTTCAGGGAATGAAACCACTTGGACACTGGCAGGCCCTTGGAGCATACCTTTCAATAGTTGTGGGCATGGATTATGAAATGAATACAGCCAATGCTGATGTTCATGAAAACAGACACTTCACTTATATTAATGTGCCTATCACCCTTGATAAATTTGTCATCTCAATCAACTGTGCCAGAGTGCTTATGATAACCAGTCTGCCAGGACAGAGCTCTTCATCTATGTTTATTTAGCAGGTTCAAAAGTTTAAGGAAATCATGCAGACATTTGTCCATGACAGATCTAACTAAGTCTAACCCTTCGCCTATCAAAAATCAAACAACAGACCGTTGTTTGATTCCAGCATAATTTGATATGGGTAATGACATTTTGTAAAACATGTAGTGTACACAAGTGCCACCTAGCAAAGATAACTATTGGTACTATACATGAGTACATTACAATATACATTCATTCAATATTAACCTTATATACTACGTTATTTTTCTTTAACAGTGCTGCCACCTTATTTATTGACCTCATACATCAGAAACAATGTATAATAATGATGGCAATTCCTTTATTCTACATAATATATTATAATAATTAGAAATGTGCCATGTTAGATATAATATATAAATCAAGATTATATACCATATTCTCAAGTTAACAAAATAAATAACACTTTTCTATGTTTATTTTCTGTCTTGAATGATATATAATCTTGCTTATCTTAAACAATTCAAATATTATCATTATTACATAAATTAACATCTTCACAAATATAGAATTGAAAATTGTAACAAATTTTATGAGCAGATTTTGAAATTGAACAGAATTCACTGATATAGTTTTATAGTATTTCTAATAATTCTAAAAAATTTGTGTTAGAATTTGAAAATTACATATTGGAAAATCTGAAATTTTGTCATAAACTACTACTAATAAAATTTCATGCAAATTAAAGAAAGCAGATACCGTCCAAAATTGTCTTTCTTGGTATAAAATGATTCAATTAATTTCACAGTTTCATGATGACTAAATAAGTGATGGCTAATACCATAAATGACCAAGTGTCATCACATGACGGCATAAAAAAATCCATCCAATTTTGTAATAAAAAAGTTGTATTGGTTTTTGTAATACACAAAAATTCATTATTTATTATATCTTTTTG
>NW_019384964.1:293142-306858 GCF_000671375.1 Centruroides sculpturatus | reverse complement strand
AATTAATTCACTTTCAGCATGTGTTGTATATCTTAGCTGAAGATAAAAAAATAAATAAGCCATTCAAACATGATTTCAAACAAACTTTAATATGTAAATGACCAATTTTAAAAATTCATTTACATATATACAGTGGGTGATCGGTTAACGAACATAATCCGTTCCAAGACTTTGTTCGCTATCCAAATTGTTTGTTAACCGATTATTGATTTACCATAGGTTTTAATGGGAATTTAATTAATTCGTTCTGGAGACCCCAAAAATAAAAAATATATTTTCTTACTACGTTTATTTATATGTAATAATAAAAATGTACACATACACAGTCTTGCGTTTTTCATGTTTTTTCCATTTAAAAGGGTTAAAGAATCTCTAATGTCGATTGCTTTTCTCTCTTCTTCAGGATTTTTCATAATTAATAGCATTGCAATTGTAGAAATCCCCAAGCCTCAACCTGGTTTGGATGCCATTTTAAGACCGTTGTTCTGACATCCTCCCACTTCTTCAAAGGATCTTTAATAACAGACATCTGCATTAATCCTCTTTTTCAGAAGAAAACATATCTTGCCGAGTTTCTTGGTGTTCTTCATTCAAGAGTTCATGGCATTCTTCTGTCGTCAGATCCGTTTCAGGTTCCATTATGAACTCTTTGATGTTCTTTATTTCTCAGATGTGAGTATTGTTACTCCTTTAGCTGCTTGAGTCTTCTTGATTATACTATATTTTTCTTAAATAAGATTGAACTGCGGCCTACTGTAGACCTGTTCACACCATTAGGCATCTTCTGCCCACTCTCTACCTTTGCTATTATACTCTCACCTTTCGAAAAGAAAAACAGATACAAAACTTAACGACTGCCTACCCGACAGTCTCGCAAATACATAAAAGAATTGTTTTGTCGGAAAAATAAAAGGCTGGAATTACAAGGGAGAGTTTCAAAGTTTGGAGGAATACTATCCAATCGATATATACTGGCTTGAGTGTCGATGTCAATGTCGACGTCTCCCACACTCCGAAAAGTTTCAAATTGTTGCCTGAAGACAAGGGAAGACCAATAGATATTCATTACTTTACATCGCTTCTTCTTGTGTTTGTTCTGTGAGGTGTTCGTTGTCCAAACATAAAAATCTTTAGCGAAAGTGTTCGTTATCCAATCTGTTCAATAACCGATCACCCACTGTATATATATATATATATATACTTTATATTTATATACTTACTTTCTCTCTCTGAATGACTAAACGAATAAAACGATCAGTTCCATTTAACAAAGTCAAAGCCTGTTCGAATGTTCGTCCCTCCGTATTGATTCCATTAATCGATAAAATTTTATCTCCCACTTGTAGTTTGCCATCCTTCTCTGCGGCACCACCAACTGTTATGTCAGTTATGTAGATGCCCTGGAAAATTTTTGAAGTAGCAAAATTTAAGCCTCTGTATAAAATCTATTTAAGCTTGAATGTGTACATGTTTTGTTAAACTGTAATAAGCTTTTAATAACATAAATGACAAAACTGTTATTTATGTTTAAATCCATTCATAACTAACTCAAATAAGAATAGACAATCATTAATATAGTAACATGAACTTTAATTTCTTATATACACTAGAACCTCGATTATTCGGACTAATTGGGGATGAAGGTAGTCCGGATAAGGAAAAATCCGGATAATCGAAACAAACACTTTAATTTGTCTTTTAATGATAATACAACACAATTTCTTTTCGATGACATATCGGTAATATTAAAAGTAAATACTGTATTTAAATTGTGATCAAATTTTCAAGAAACAAACGTTCGTATTGAATTTGGACTACTTCTGACCAACGCTAACTGACTACCTATTGTTTAAAAGGCCCTCTGGTGGCGCAAGAAGACGGATTTTATAAAATAAAAAGCAGTTGAAACTGCATTTTTATGAATAAAAATTTGACAAACTATTTATCGTTTTATGACGAGTAAAATTTTTTCGTCGCGTTCGCGGCTTTTAAGTAATGCATAAACCTTCGAGGCGCGAGGCCCTTCGGACCGCGAGGCATAGGCGGTGGCCCACGTCGTCCATGCCTTACGCCGCCCTTGGTCATAGAAATGATGTAATTTGAATATAAATTATTTATAAATACGTATGTCAAGTTATATTTTTATTACTACGTAAAATATATTTAAGAGTTTACGACCACTGTGCTGGGTGAGACGTTGTTGAAACAAAAAAAGTTATGCATTCCATCATGAACATAAACAGTGTCGTAATTCGCCAAGTGCAAATCAGCAAATTCGTAAAATTTTTGTTTATTTTGAACAATCCGGATAATCGAAAATCCAGATAATGGAGGTCCGGATAATGGAGGTTCTACTGTATATATACATATATGGGTGTTGGTTCTTTAAAAGTTGAGATATGGAATTTTATGCACCATTTTGTGAAATCAGGACCCTGCTTTCACAAAATGGTGATACATTGCTTAGAGTTAGAAAAATTTTGATACTTTGGATTATGTAAGAGTTTGATTGGTCAACATCCAAGGAAAAAATTAGTTTTCATACAGAGAGCAAGTGCCTTGGCTTGCCTTGCATTAAATTATAAATAATTTTTTCAATATTCTGAGGTATGGAATTCCATACCTGCAAAAATGTAAGGTATGGAGTCTTCCATGCCTTCCATAGTGGAAACAACACCCATGTATATATATTAATATATATTTATTAAATAAAGAAGTAAAATAGATATGTACTTTTTTCTTTTTTAAAAATCTTTTTACCATATAGGTACTATGTTTTTCTATTTTATTATGCCTGTCAAGGATTTATCCAAATAAGGAATATAACGTATCATTGATTGGCAATCAAAACGTCATATCTCCAATAACGAGTCAAAACCCACATTTTTGCATTAACAAGTTGTAAAGTCAATTTCTATATATTGCCAAAATCTTGTAAGTGGTATGTATCTTTTAAGCTCTCTTTCTCTCTCTCTGACATTGTCAAACACAACCCTATACTCAAAATTTTGCTTCCTTGAAATCATATTTTTTTTAGCTCTCCTGTAAAATTTTAGGAAATGCAGATACAAGACTTTGATTGCCAATTGATAATATTTACATCAAATCAAATCAAATCATTTGTGCAAATTTCCAAATTTTTCAACCAAGTTCATCAAAATAGTAAGGCTTTTACTGTGTCTGCTTCCACTTTAAAAATTGACATGATTTTTAATATGTAATTATTCTTTAGTGCAAGACAAAATAAACTTTCTCAATACTCTCTGAATAATATAATTTGATAAAAATGATTATAATTAAAATTACATATCTTAATTTTTTGATAGTCAATTTGTATATATAATTTGCAATGCATATTATAATCATTTCCATTTGTACGCTTTCTAGTTTTCATTTCATTCTCCCAAAAAATTAAATTAAACTTACGTTGTTTTTATGTTGAAGTCCAGTACTGTATTCATTAGAAATCGATAAGCCAAGACCGTTCTGATCCTTTTTGAGTGTAGTATAAACAATTTGCTAAAATGGAATAAATTCATAAATGTTACCAATAAAAATTTATTGTGTAAATCAAATTTAAAAAATTATAAACCAATAATAATGCCAGATTTAATTGCTGTATTAAAGTACAGTTAAGTGGTTATATTAATATGAATGGCAGCTTAACTGCCTACCTTTAGTCCAAATTATGTAATATCTTTATAAATATTTAGCCATATTATATCCAAATTAAAATCTGGCACTTCAATTTTGCCAGATTCTGGTCATCGTCTCTCCTCTCTCACAAGCTGATCACTGGTTAGCTAATCATTTGTTTATGTCTTGAGAGATCATCGCGTCTCCCAAAATGCAATTCTGGACAACATTTTCTCTCAAAGATTCCCTCGTTTCTCAGAGATGAGCAGATAGTTGTCTTTCAACCCTTCTTTCATCTTTTGCCTTGATTTCGTTATATCCAATATGGATGACTGGATGCTACTCACACTGTACAATCATATTAGAGAATGTTCTCTATCTCGGGAAAGAATATTTCAAGAGAGAAAATGCTTTTGATTTTTTCCAGTACCTACTTAGAAACACCACTGATTCCAGTTTTTTTTAATTATGCTATATCAATTACTGAACTATTGAATATGATGTTAATCCTACTTAGTTAAGGAGAAATTAGATGGTAATATTTCGAAAAATATCTAAGTACACATGCTTTTCTAACTTAGGTTATTAAAATTTTTATTTCTTAAGAGACAATTTAACTTTACAATCTGTAATAACGTTATAAAACAAAAAACATAACTCTGTCAAAATTACGTGCTTTATTTGAACGTGTGTTTTCCTTGCCACGTGATCTATAATTACATACTCTGCATTTTTGAAATTTTACAATTTCATTGGTAAAATTCTATAATGTGTTGCACACACAGATAACCCAAACGTATAATCAACCTAGTAGAATAGTGACGTCATCAATGAAGACAAGATTGCTAAAAGTGACCAGAATCACCACTGTCTCTAAGAAACAAATTTCATCTCTCATTTTGACATCATTCATCCTTGAAAGAGGAGATGAGAGATAAGTGACCAGAATATGGTTCTTGAGCTCTGTTGAGCCAACAACATTGAACTTCACTAAGAATAGGCCCAACATTAACCAAAACTGCATTTATCAAAGGTTACCCATATATGATAACATCAATGATTCGTACTTACCTCTTGTTTAGCGTACATTTCATTTTCAGTTGCCTGTGGAACTGGAGTAGCTACATAATTGCTTACATGATTACTACTATCACTTACTGACGTATCTAAAGTTGAACTCACAGTCTTTGAATCAACGTAATCAATCTTATCTTCTGATATAGTGTCATTTGGTGTAATGGGAGTATCTTCTTGTATGGTCTCAGAAACATGATTATTTTCTGTTGCTTCTGGTTCAAACACATTTTCTGTAAATGACTGTTGCAATACGGGCTAGAGAAAAAAAGCCTGTTTATAAATTTCTCAAGTAAAAATTTTTGAATAAATTATATGAGTTCTAAGACAATTTTAAAACATTAATTTAAATTTACAAATAAACAAAAAATTATATAAGTTCTGTTTATAACTGAAAGAAAATTACCTGTGTTTGTTTTGATGTTTCTCGACTTATATGAATAGTTAAATGATCACCTGCTGCTCTAAGAATGTTGACAGCTTCAAAATGATCCACATCGACTACAGACACGCCATTCACCTACATAATTTATTTAAATTAATTAGAAAATAAATTATGAAAAAACTATTTAAACATTCAAATGGCATAATTAATCAAAACTAATATCTTAAGAAAAGTTGAATTTACCGTAAGAAGTTTGTCACCTATTCTGAGACCGGCCTGTTCTGCAGGTCCTTCTTCGGTTACTCGAGATATAAAGATTCCCTTTAAAATATATACGATGGATATTATAAATACTATAACAATATTATCATGAATACGTTAATTTTTATAAAAGAATTCTTTACAAAAAGAATAACAAATTAGATTTTAAGAATGTTCATTATGTACAGAAGATAACTGTTTCTGCTTTTCTTGATTAAACTAACCAAATTAAAACAGCTATGAAATTGATTTTAAATTTGTGTAAATCAAAAATAATTAACAATTAAGCATTTGTAAGAGCAAAAGGATATCTTTTTTACTTCATAGTGTAAAAAGGTGATGAATGTCAGACGTGATATTCAGAATAGAATAGAAAGTATTTCAAAATAGCGAGTATTTAACTCTATATTTAATTTTTGTGATTTGAATTTAGTAAAGATAAGATAAAGTATATAGTTAAATTATAATAATCATTTGTATCACCACTTCTTTTAATTAAAAAAAATTAATAAAACACTACTAAAATATATGTTTTCAATTAAAAATATTAGAGTTAAAATGTTAGCAAATCAATATAATTAATTGAAAATTTAAAATCTGTTTACTCACTTCATCGTCACCTTTGTACGGAGTTGATCCTTTACCTCCAGCAATGCTCAGTCCTAATCCGCAAGGCTGTTTGGCGAGTTCAATAACGAGTTGTTCTTCAACAGTGTCAACCATGGCAGACATCGAATCGACTTTAAAACATATGATAAACAATAAATTTATGTTATGCAATATTAGCTAAACTAAAGTGCGACAACTCACCACTGGAATGTGTCTGTCCTCCATCCGTTTGAATTTCAGAATGATGCGATAGAGGTGGAGAAGGTGGGGGAGATGGTAGAGGTTCTTTTGTTTGTTCTTTCTTTACGACTTGTGCTAAAATTGAAGCTACCTAAACATAAAAATTATAAATAAAATTAAAAATTGTAAATCAAAATACTGTCAATCTTAAATTTTTTTAAAGTAAACTTAGAAGTTTGTTTCACATTCCGACAATTTTACCAATCACAAATTTGTACTAAAAATTTTAAATATGCAACAACTTCATGCCCAATGATGGAATTGGCAAAAAACTTTTCAAATTAAATTTATTAAAAATATATTAATTTTACTAATAATAAATTTTAAAGTACCTTTTCTTGATCCTCTTTAGAGTTAACAATATTAATCCGTTTATTTTTTAAATGGTGTGGTGTGTCTCGCCGATGTAATTTTTTATGTCGTTCTGGTTGATCTTCTGTATCAGACATAAATCCGACATGTTTTTCATCCTAAAAAATATTAAAAAGCATTATTGTTTAATAGCTTACATTTCTATGTTTGTCTTTCTTGGATATTAATAAAATATATATAAAAATTTTTATTAGAATTATCATTGGCTATTCAAAGTTCAGAAAATTTTTGAATATGAAATATTTAAATGTTTGAGTTTTAAATGGATAGTTTCCAAATGTAACAAAATCAATTTAAATGAATTCTCAATTATTCATAATTATTTAATTATGAATAATTGTTTTATCTTACACTTAAAACGTCAATATTTTAAAAATAAAGTAACTGAATCCAGAAACACCTAGTTTGAAGTTTAGAACTTATTAATTAATTAAAAAAGTAAGATGTCATGTACCAAAAGCCATAATTTATCTCCTGTAAAGGACCTACATTTCTTTAATTTAGAAACTTTTAAAGTTCAATCTGAAGTGTTCCTGTATTTTTATTTAATCTATGGAATTTTTCTCTAAATTTAATAAATTCCAATTCAACAAAGTAACATACTAAAAAATGCAGTGTAGCCCCATTTATCTGGCTAAAACAAGACCAGGACCCAATCCAGACGACTGAAAATCCAGAAAATTTGTTAACAACATAACACAGTTTATATATAATTCATTTTATATTTTTAATTTATTTTCCATTGTTACAACCACTTTATTTTTTTCAGACATTATTTTCATAATATTTACTTTACTTCACAAAAGATTGAAGGTGACCAAAATTCAGAAAAATAATAGTATCTGTGGGTGTCGATAATAACTCCCAACGTTACAAAAGATAAACTTATTAACACATTGATATTAACTTAAGATATGACACAAGATATTAAGTAAACTCAAATAATACTCCCAAGGAATGCATATGCCTTGAGGAATGATCATGTGCCAATTCATAGAAAGCAAGTCTATTCTTGCACACTGCAACCTTACACTTCGGAAAGAATGTAGTTAAAATGTTGTTTGATTTTTTCACATTTATAGGTTTATAGGTTATCTAGGTTTTATATTTCTGAAACAGAGATTATGTTTTATAATCTGAACTAATGGAATCCAGATAAACAGAGTTCCACTGTAATCAATTATACTTAAATAATGACCTTAAGAAATCAATACATCCAAAAACTTAAAATTACTGACTTCTTAACTGTAAGATTGTTTAATTAGGACTAACTGTTTTGATTAAATTGAGGAGTTATTTAAAGCTAAATGATTGCCAAATTATATCAAGCTATATTACTATTACTTTTATTTATTAAATACTAATGTGGCATTAAAGGCAGGCATTAAGTGTCATCTCTTGCTAAATTCAATAATTATAATTAATTTAATATTTTTAATAATTAATTTAAAGGGTTTGGAAGAAAAGAATTGGCTTGAAGCTAAATTCACTCTCAACACCCACTTTGGACCAAATTAAAAATACAGTCAAACCTTGGGTTACAAATGCTTCTGTTTATAAACAATTCAGTTTACAAACCAAATTTTGAATGCCATATCAATTGCTGTATGATAACTTGGTTTATGAACAAGTTACTCAACAGAGTCGGTCACTGATGGTCAACTTCCTATACTTCCTGTATTAAAGAAAGTTGACAGCCTGACCAAACAATGACATGACTACCGATTCAGAAGTTAATTGTGCTGAGATCACTTTGCATCATGTAATGAATCATCAACGATGATGTTATTTAAATTACATTTCAATGCACATGGGGAAAGATACTATTTCTGTTTTTTGTATGTGCCACAGTTGAATTTAAATCAAATTAATTAATAAAAACTGCATTAATTTCATTCATGTAATATAAATGGCATTTGAGAATTTATGTTTAAATCTGATTAAAATTTATTAATATAATATTGTATATTATAATATTTATTAATACTAGGTAGCCAGTTAATTAAGCTAAAACTAATAATTAAAACTGGCCTTTACACCTAAACTGAAACTATAACTAAAATTAAAATAAAATTAAATGCAAATCAATTAAAACACAATATTTCAGAAAGTATGGTCAAAGTACTTGTCAGTCATGATATATTTGGTTATATTTCATCTGTCAGTCAGAGTTGAGTCTTTGTTTATAGCACTTCTTTATAAAGTGTTACTTTTGGTTGGCAGTGACAGAACATTTTGCTTTCAATATATATAAAGAATAAATGTAGATATAGTAGTAATATCATATTGCCTTTATAGGCATTTTATGCATGAAGTACAGCTTAAAAGGTTAAAAAAAAAGTTTTGTTTTGGGGTCAGGAACAGATTAATCCATTTTACATTGTTTCTTATGGAAAAATTGTTTTGATTTGAGAACAAATTGATTTCTGAACAACTTTTAGAAATGAACTAAGTCTGAGATTTGACTGTATTTATTTAATTGTAATTATTAAATTTAGAAGGAGATGGCACTCTGCCTCTAGTGCCAAATTATTTAGAATTTAATTAATAATAGTAGTAGTAATATAGCCTGATATAATTCAGCAATCATTTGGCTTTAATATATGACTATCAGGTTTCAGATGTTTTGTTTGAATGTATCAAGTTATGTATATATATATATCAAGCAAAGTCACTTAAATTTAAAATATACATTTTCTTACATACTATTACATTTATTGATCTTTATTAAGGACTATTAAATTACTTTCAGAAAAATTGGTTTAATTTTCTTCAACTTCAAGACTAAAAATATGAACAATGTGGGATATTTAATAATTGAAGGAATAATTGAATTGCTATGAGATTTAAAGAATAAAAAGATATAAATAAAAAATTATGGTTGCAGCAACAAGATAAAGTCTTTAGAATACATTGTCTATATTCTACAAGGGTTGAAGACAAGAGTTGAAAAATTAAAATCTCTGAAAACAAATGACCAATAAAAATGTGATGTAGATCTCTTTAATCAAACTAATAAAAAAATTTTTAAAATTAAATCATGTGTAATTAGTATTGTTACTTATGTATTAGTATTTAAACCGGTTTTCTTTAATTAAATAATCAATTCTAATGTCTAATAAATATACAAGAATTAAAATTTAATAATTCTATATAACAAAATTTGAATTTAAATGAATAAACTGTTTATAAGTTATACATATTTAAGAAAAGAATGAAAAATTGTAATCACAAGTACCCATTCTAAGCTTTCTTCGGGTTCAGAATTCTCTGACAATGTCTCATCTTTACTCTGATTCATAGAATTTTCTTTCTTGTTTTCCACAGAAATTTCATCAATATTGTCTTCAGAAAGAGTAACATTTTCACTTTCTTCTGATTATATAAATGGAAATAAACAATATTACATATATAAAAGCAAAACATACAAGATTTATTAAAAAATATAATTATTCTGTTTTACTAAGTTAATTCTAGAAGTACTGTTGTGTTGTCAATAACTGTAGAAAAATTTAATTATGTGAGCAACTAGCCATTCATCAATATGCCATATACTATGATCTTGTAGTAAAACATTTTCTCATAAAAATATTTAGTTAAGATTATTTGTAATTTAAATAAATTCATTAAACAAACATAGAAAAATATTTTTTGCTTTCTACTTTTATATTTATGTGATCTGATTTATAGATTTTTTTTACTTACGTAGTTTTTATTAAAAAAGGAACTTATAAAGTTTAGAATTTTTCAAAAATTTTAAATTTATCATCATCAGTCTAAAATATTATAATAAACAGCTAAGAATATTTTGAAATCATACATTTTAAAAATACAATAAACCTCCATTAACTTAGACTAATAGAGAACAATGGTTATCCAATTTAAAAAAAAAAAAGTCAGAGTTAGAAGGTTGCTTCTCCAATACATGGAAAATGACTAGATGGATATACAGTATAGCGATTTATTACAACCATCTCTATGCAAAATATTTAATGAACATTAGTAGGTTATACTGGTGAATTCATTATTACAGGGAATGAGCTAGAAAAATTTCATGATGATACAGTAAACAGCAATGTAGTCTTTAATAACTTACCAACTACAATAATATAATACATGGTATCACAGAGACTAAAAACACTCATTAATTATAATTTCATTACTCTTATAATTACTTGTTAAATATAGTTTTTTACTGTCAAGGAATTTTAAGTTACTGTACAAATTAAAAAAAAATATATATATATATATATTTGTTTGAGTTACATGAAGTCTGACTAAGTTCATGGGATCAGTTAGCAAAAGTTTACTGTAATTGTTCAAATAAATAAGGAAATAAAGGCAAATGTTAAATATTTGAAAATTAGTTTACTGTTTTACAAGAAAACAGGTAATGAAAAAATCAGATACTGCTCTAAAATAGTGGTATTCAAACCATGTTCTACTCTAGTGTTGTGTAAACAACCTTCAACAGTTCTGCAAAAATAACTATAAGAAATTATCATTATTTTTACTAAAAGTGTTAAACAATTAAAATTCCTATAATGTCCATTACTAACTAAAAGAAGTTTTATTATATAAAAACAGTTTTAAAGGCACTTTCACGTTCTCTTTATTGTTTAGGATTCTATAAAAATAATATTCATGCATGATGATACTACAGATGTTAAAAGTTTGAAAACCACTGCTTTAAAATATATTCTAATTGAGAAAGAGTTGGAAAGACATTGATAATAGTCCAGAATTGAAATGGAGATTAAAGAATGAGCTAATGATATAATATAAAAATGGAAATAACAGGAAAGTTGAAAGATTTCTATGCTGAATAAGATTTCCTAAAATATTCTATTGTAATAATCCCACCATTAGAAAAATCTCTTTAGTCACATGAGACGACTGGGTCTCAGCCTGAATAATTAAAGAAAATTTAGTTAAAATATAAGATCCAAGATAAATTTGGAGTTTAAATATAAAATGCAATGCATCAAAACGAACAAAAAAAAATTTAATTTTAATATAAGTATAAGGGTAATCATAATATGTAACAACTATGGAATAAACCATAGACAACAGCAATATTAACATAAAAATTAAAAATTCTTGATAATTAAACCAAGATATACGGGTTAGAATTTAAATAGAATCCATTCTATTTGAATTTGAATAGAACGGAGTTCAATAACCGCTGTGGTTTGAATATTAGATATATATTTAGCCTTATAACAAATAGGGTTGGCATCAGGAAGGGCATCCAGCCATAAAACCTATGCCAAAACTACATGGAATGTCTGCTAGACTACAAGTAAGTTATAACTGTGTTAGGATGTCCCCCTGAAGCAATGCGCAGGGCTGCACAACATAGGGTTCTCCTGGTGGATTGTGACTTTCTTATGAGCCATTGTAAGAATTGTGTTAGCCAAATTGAACAAAGGATCAAATGGTGGAGATTGAAACAGGAGGAATTAAGGAAAGAATTTAAGTTTAAAGTGTTAATAGAAATCCAGTTCCTGGATGATGTGCAAACATGGTGGTTGCTGAATAGTAATTGCATTTTGAAAGTTGGAGAAGAGGTTTTGAGAAAAACTTCAGGGAGGAGATCGCCAGAAGGAAAGGAACTTTAGTGATGGAATGCTGAGGTACAATCCACAGTTAAACAAAAGAAAGATGTAAAGAAAAGGAGGGAATTGATGGGAAGGCCTGAAGATAAGGAAACTTATCATTTGGCAAATGAAATGACTAAAAAGGCAATGGCTATTGCAAAAGCAAAAACTTTAGAAGAGGCATATAAAGTTTTCAAAAAGAAAGGTGTGAAAGGAAGTTGATGAAAATTGCCAAAACAAGAGATAAGGCATCAAAAGATTTTACCTCTATTAAACTGATTAAAGATGATAAAGGAGTGGTATTACAAGATTACAGAAGGGTCAAGGAAAGATGGAAAGTATATTTCAGGAATTTATTGAACGAAGGAACCCCCAGAACTTTATACGAGAATAGAGAGGCAAATGAAGGAGTGGTGCATGATATTAGCAGAGAAGGAAAAAATGTGCTTAGGAAAATGAAAATGGGGAAAGCAGTAGGCACTGATCAGATTCCAGTTGAGGCTTGGAGAGGTTTGGGTAAGGATTGATATCCTCTGGGACCATATGAAGAAACTCTGGCAGCAAGAGAAAATCCCAGATGAATGGAGAAAGAGCATTCCTGTGCTGATCTTTAAAGGTAAAGGGGATGTACAGAATTGCGGAAATTACAGAGGTATAAAGATATTGCCCCATACTATGAAGATTTGGGAGAAAATTGTAGAAAGAAGGATTAGACAGGAATCTGAGATTGGAGAGGAACAGTTTGGCTTTTTGCCAGGCAGGAGTACAACTGATGCTATCTTTGCTCTAAAACAGCCGATAGAAAAGGCACAGGGAAATGCAGGAAGATTTGCACATGGTGTTCATAGATCTAGAAAAGGTATATGATAGGGTACCAAGGCAAGAGATATGGAATTGTTTGAGGGAAAAGAATGTTCCACAGAAATACGTTAGACTTGTCAAGGAAATGTACAAGGGAGCAGAGACCCAACTTAATAGTAGTGTAGGCACTACAGAAGGGTTCTTCCTTACCCTGCGTTAGTGCACTTAGTTTTTTTCGGCATTAATGCAGTGGGTTGTTTGTCCACCCCCACATTTTTTTGGGTCCATAAACCATGTAAGTAAAAATTCATAAAGATTTACTCATTTATTTGGTAAAGGCATGTGTCATTATACATATGATTATATTCAGGTATGATTACATATTACAGTGGAACTCCGGTTAACGAACGTCCCGGTTAACGACCAAATCGGTTAACGAACTTTTATTTTGCAAAAAATTTGTCTCGGATAACGAACGTAACGGTATTTTGTGTCAAATTTTAGTTGGTGTTAGGCATGCGCGAGTTAAGCATTGCTTTTCCGAGTGTTTGTGCTATGCTTCTTTTTTCAGTTTTGTGATTTATATATTTAATCAATATGGCATCCAAGAAAGAAAAAAGTCATAGTGGCAATAGAAAACGACAACGCAATATAAACGACAATGCGCTATCGCATTTGAGAAAAATTTTGATTAAAATAGTAAGACAATCAACTTTAGATCAATTTCTTGTTCCTTAC
>NW_019384964.1:276230-292482 GCF_000671375.1 Centruroides sculpturatus | reverse complement strand
TTAACCCTGCGTTAGTGCACTGAGTTTTTTTTCGGCATTAGTGCAGTGGGGCGTTTGTCCACCCCAACATTTTTTTGGGTCCATAAACCATGTAAGTAAAAATTCATAAAGATTTACTCATTTATTTGGTAAAGGCATGTGTCATTATACATATGATTATATTCAGGTATGATTACATATTATATTAGTACATAAATCCATGAAAATAAAAAACAACATATATCAAAACTTAGATAAAACAAAACATTAGATCTTATTATTAAACCAATAGTAAATATCTAAATTGTTTTTTAAGCATTTTTGTCACTCTGATTCAATAGCTGACATTGTATTTTGGCACTCAATGCAAATGACAAGCAGCTTGCTATGTTTGGTATTTTCTCAGTGTGTTTATGAAAGTTAGCCATTTTGAATTAAAATAAACTTATAATAATCAATGTGAATAAAAATAATTTATCTATATTATAAATAATAAATGTGGTCACATTATAGTTATTTTAAAAATAAGAAAAACTAAATAAATATTTATAAAATTTAAAAAAAAATGTAATTAATACTGTGGTGTGTTTGGACACCCCACTGAGAACTGTTGTCTTTCTCTTACTGAAATTTCTGCAACATCGTAGTAATCTCTGAGCATGCTCTATACATGAAATCATGAAGCTACTGAAGAGGAAACAAATATTTCTTGCGAAATCTATGAATACTGCAACTTTTAAAACGTTAGGGGTGTCAAAAATCCCCACTGCACTAGCACAGTGTTAATGTTGTTTTGCATCAGGGACTGGCCCTTAGCCCTTATTTGTTTGACCTGATAATGGACGTGTTGGTGTGTGATGTGAAGTGTGAGGCTCCGTGGAGTATGCTGTTTGCAGATGATATTGTGCTGTGTGAACTTTCCCAAACCAAGGCTGAGAAGAAACTGCAAGATTGGAGGAAAGTTTGAAAGAAAGGGGCATAAAGATTAGCAAAACTAAAACAGCTTATATGACTTTGAATGGTAGAGATGAGTGTAATATTAAAATCCAAAATGTGCCACTCCCTTTTATTCCAAGTTTAAATATCTTGGGACATTTGTCGAGATGGGAGGAGGATTGAGGAGCATAGAATTCAATGTGAATGGATGAACTGGAGAAAGCTGAGCGGTGTGTTATGCGACAAGAAAGTTAGCTGCAATCCGAAAGGAAAATTCTATAAATCAGTTGTTAGACCTGCAATGTTATACGGAGCTGAGACATGGGCAATAACAAGAGCTCAAGAAAGAAAGATGGAGGTGGCTGAAATGAGAATGTTGAGATGGATGTGTGAAGAGTGTCAAGGAAGGATAGAATAAAGAATGATTTTATTAGAAGTTCTGTTAAGGTGGGCCTCTTGAACAAAAAGATGCAAGAATGTAAGTTGAGGTGGTTTGGCCACGTAGAGTGAAGAAGTGACAATTATGTTGGAAAGAAGACTGGAAAACTTGCAGTAAAAGGAAAGAGGAAAAAGGAAGATCAAAGATGCATTGGAAAGATAAGGTGGAAGAAGACTTGAACCAAAGGGACTTAAGAGCAAAGCCTTTGATAGGGAGAAATGGAAAAAAACATATTAGAGAAGGAAATGCCTGACCCCATATAAACATAGGAAAAGGCAAAGATAAAGATGATGATACAGGTTAGAATCAGAAACTTTTATATTGTAAAGAAAGTGAACATATAACTAAAATGTTTATATTTTAAAATAAAAAAAATTAACAGTTGAATAAAGAAATAACAGAAAAAAAAAATTCAAATTTCTAAGTATCCAATCAAAAGATTTTAAAAAATTTAAGCTGTGTAATAATTACATCATATCATATAATTATCATCATATTGAAAAATAATAAAAATAGTTAATAAAAATCTTTGTAAACTAAATGTTCAATTCAGCCATTAACAATTCACAAATATATTTTATTATAACATAAAAAATAAATAATTGCATTTTATTTAATTCTCAAACTTTTATTGTATAAAAAGCTATCAATATGTAGAAATTGAAGTTCTAAGATGAAAATGGATAAAACTGTTTAAAATTATTTTTGGTAACATGTAAAATTTATTTAATTACTCCACATGTAAATTAATTTTAAGGAGGAAGGGTAACATATTTGATGACATTAATTAGTAAATTATACTTGTGCCAAACAGTCTCAACTGAATCATTGTTAGAAAACAATCCATGAATTTTATCAGTTGGTTCGTTACAAGTAACACTACTAATACATGTTGATAAATGAAGATGATCTAAGTTGTTACAATCAAACAAGTAATGATTCAGGGTTGCATTATCCTGCATACAATAAGCACAAATAGCTGATGAACTCAAGTCCATATATAAATTTTTTCATACTAAAGGATATTTGTTTAATCAAATCTGAACTATCATTCTCTTTACAATAAACAACAGTTGTTGGTAGTAAATATAAAGACACCAACAATTAACTAGTATTTTTAAATACCATGTGCGTTATATTTGGCCTGAAGTAAATTATCCCTTTCTTCTCTGAAGATAGGATTTTCAAACTCACATAGGATAGTGTTTGTATAATATTTTATAATATCTGGAGATGAGTCAATTAGAGAGAGTGAAACACATATTCTATTAAGTAGTCCATCCAGTTTGATATACCAATAATGTTTTAATAGTCTATTTGATGAAAGTTTCTTCAGAGTAGAGTATGCCACACATTCCAAAGAGGTAGTGTCTGAAATTTATGTTTTTCAAAAAACTAAGAGTTAGTTTAACAAAACGTTTTTGGGAGAATTCTAGACCCAATTCAGATCTAATTGCATATGAGGGATTGACCTCTCAAAACCAAAAAGATGATGAAAGAACATTAGCTATATCAAGTCAATGTCCTCAAAATAAAAAGGTCCCCCATAAGGATAGGCCATAGGACCAACTAGAAGTAAATAAGGAAGCAGCTAGTTTCTTTCACAGAACCATCTGGCTATTCCTCATCCTTCTCAGGATATCAATCACAGCTTTAATTTTAGAATAAGCCTTACCTTTAATGTAAGGTATGTAATCTATGTACAAACTTGTAAAAGACAACTGAATTCCCAAATAGATAATTTCGTTGACAATACTTATCTCTCTTTTATTTAAGAAAAACTTGACTGTTTTTCTCATCCTACCATCTTGTCTAAAGTTTATTAGCTTCGACTTAAAAAAATTAATATGTAATCCCGAGGTAGAGGAATAAGCAAATAATCTATCCAATTTCTTTTGTAAATAAACCGATGTAAAAGATAACACTACTGTGTCATCTGCAAATTGCAGTAAATGCACACCATATTCACCCATAGAGATGGAATCATTACTCAAGTCATCAAAAGCATAAACTATATCATTAACATAGCAGATAAACAATAAGGGACTAAGAGAATCTTTTTGTGGTAAGCCCTTCTCTAGTGGATAAACCTCAGTTAACCCAACACTGGTAAAAATCCTTGCCTTCAAACCTGAGAATAAATTTTGGATAATTTTAATAAATTTATCAGACGTCTCAAGCATTTCTAATTTAGAAACCAATACTTCTATTATAACACTGTCGAAAGCTTTTTCATAGTCTAGGAAAGCAGCCAACAAATGTTATCTTTTCTTAGAAAGTTGCCTACAAATCAGGGAATGAAGAATTAGAATATTACAAAAAGTGCTCTTCTGCAGTTGGAAAGCAAATTGTACAGGTGAAATAAGATTTCTCTCTCTAAGCCATATACCCAGCATTTTTGCAATAATGGAAGTAAAAATTTTCCAAACAACAGGTAACAACAATATGGGACGAAAGTTAGTAGAATCACCAATTAAACCCTTTTTGTGAATCACTTTAATCTTTATCTCCAACCATGATTTTGGAACTATTGCAGAATCATAAACTCGATTAAATAATTTAACCAAGTGAGATACTAATGAACTCCTAGAACAAGGGTTGCCAAACGTTTTTGATTGTCGACCTCCTACAGTTTCGAAACCTCACAAAAAAAAAGCACTTACTATTTTAATATATTTCTTTTAATTTTGCATTTTTTTCATTTATTGTATATTTGTTAATAATAATTTTTGTAACTGATAATCAGTGAGACGGATAAGCTTGATAATAGATCCCCCAATAATGTTATATCAACCCCCAGGGGTCAATATTGACCACTTTGGCGACCCCTGTCCTAGAATAAGCAATTACAGACGGTGAAATATTGTCTATCCCAGAAGCAAAATGTAATCACATCTTTTGGATTTCAATATTTACCTCTGAGGCTGAGATAGGGAGGTCCAAAAAAGAATCAGTCACTGGAGAAGCCACTGGGAAGGGCAGGATATGGATGCATTTAAACCGAATAACTGCTTATAATAGTTATACAAACCTACCAAAGAAATCTCATGGTCTGGAATACTCCTAACCCCCTGAAGATGGCCTACACAATACCAAAAAATTCTGGAGTCTCTTTTGCCAGTTGTAAGCCAAAATTACAATAATATTTTCTCTTTTCACCCTAATAAATAAATTATATTATTTTTTCAAATTAAGAAACATGGTAAGGTCAGTCTGATCATTTGATCTATGAAATTTGCCAAGGGCATAATTCCTTGCCTTCTTCTATTTACAACAAGATTCATCAAACCAGGGAGCATGAATACTCCTGATATACCATGCCTTCAATTAGTATGTCAAGCCTCTTTGCTATAAAACATAAATCAGATATAATTGAGTTGTAAAAATCATCAATGAGTTCGAATTCAGAATCCTTATTCTGAAAACACTGCTTAGCTGCATCTTCAAACATTTCAATTTTTGAGTCATTCCAAACAAAATGGAACCTAGTAAAATAGGACCTTACAACCAAAGGAAGTCTCTTATCAGTAGATAAATACAGTCCCACTGGAAAATGGTTGGAGAATGGGAGAGGTTCATCACAGAAGGACTCTACCGTAAGGGCCAAATTTTGAGAGATGATTATATAATCAATAACAGAGCTACCTACTTTTGACAGAAAAGTTAGTTCTCCCAGGTAGTCTCCCACAATTCGACCATTAAGAAGAATTAGATCTTTTCAATCAGCCACCGTGAAAACTGTCTACCAGCTGTGCCAACCTTTAAGTCCTTAGACAATCTTGCATTGAAAATGTGTGGTGATGCCTCATTTAAGTATGAATCAAATTCTTCACCTATATGGACATTAAAATCACTCATAACAACAACTCCATCATAAGACCAAGAAGTCAAAACAGAAGAAAACCGATCAAGGCATAAGCCTTGCTGCTTTAATGAGCTAACATATGTCACCAACATCAAAACTCTCCTAGAGCTGTGATTCAAGGAATAAGATAGTCCTATCACCATTAAGTCAGAGTAAGTCTCTAATAACTCATAATGCCTCTATCCGCATCATAGAAGAACAAAATACCACTGTGGAGCCTACCTGGACCCAATGACTTTTCAGCTGAAACCATAAAATACTTACAATTAACTGGTAGAGACTTGCATATAAAATTCTGGTCCATCGAAACCATCCAAGTTTCAACAAGGGCCAAACAAATTAAATCTAGTCTGTTAGTCAAATGATTTAATAACAAACATTCAGTACCAAAACCATGATAATTCCAAAAGAACATAGAATCCAAATGACAGTCTGATCCAGCATATTCCAGATATAAAGATGCTGAAGTTCTCTCAGAACCCTTTCTCAAGTGAAAAGGAAAATTTAAAATAAAAAAGCAGGAACTTCTATTAATTGTTGTCCTGAAACAGAATAAGTATATCTCTTTTCATCCACATACACAACACAATGTCAGGCAAATAGACACGTCAACCTGTTTCATGATAATCTTTTAAGTAAGTAACCAAAGTTTTTTACAACAAAGTCGAGAATTCAACAATAAATCAAGCACCAACTTAAATGTAACTGAATTTTCCCTATCCTTCTGCTGAATCTTCAATCTAAATTTTTGCAATAAATAATTCCAACATTTCCATGACATCAACTGTATACAATAGAATTCCAGAGTTTTACCCCTGGAACGGGAAATACCAACAATATTTTGCACAGATAAGTCAACTGTATCCAACTCCATAGACAATAATTTAACTAGGTATTCTTGAATATCCAATTCGTGCAGAACACTTTGTTAAACATCATAAAATCGATTCTTTTGGAAGCATTAACCTGTCTACCATAAGCAAAAGAGTGCAACTCACTCAATGATATCATCCAAAGGAAATTGATCACACTATTCCAACTTATCTAAATGCAAACACACTTTAGAAAGGCCACACTCAAGTTTTTTAACCAAGGACAAAGTTGACTGATTATCCAGCTTCAATTTAGCAAGCTTATCTTTGATGCACTTCAACTGCAGCACAACTGTACTCAAAGTTGATTCCAAATACTGTTGTATGGATAACCTTCCCTCTAAGGGGATTGCTTCTTTAAGTAATGTTCTAGCTTTGGACATTTAGCTTCCAGAACACTTGGAGAACAATGATGCTTAGTTCCTTTCTGGTCATCTTTGCTCTGCTTTAATCCTATTGGGGGAGTTCGAGGAAACATATCCAAAAAATGAACGACTTGTAATAACAAAAAACAAAATACAATAGGGTGACAAAGCGTGATAAATAAATACAATTCAAAAAGAAGTTATAATTGTAATAATCTGTAATAGCAGTAACTCAACGCTAAAAGTCACCAGCAACAATGACTGCTCAGCAGCACACCATAATATATAATATTATGTATCATAATAAATGAGCATTTCACATAATTTAGTTATAGATGATAATTTAGCATCTATCATTATGTATTATAATTCACAAAGAACTTGCAAATATAGTAAAAAATAAACATAATTAATAACTGGAATATTAAAGTCTGATATGAAAGTCATGCATATTTTGCCAAGCAATAAAAGACTAAGTAAAAATTGAATAATTTCTTAATTTTTTACCATATTTGTTTTCTTTTTTGTGAGAAAGAGATTCTTCAGATACGATGCTGGAAACTGGACTTGATCTTTGTGGTCGAAAGTTTTCTGTAGTGATGACTTCTTTCTGTTAAGGTAGAGGCATTTTAATATTGATTAAACACAAAAATTTGCATCATTAATTTTACATATTATGTACGTTAATATTTACTTCTTTGGCAGGGATTATCACATGCCCATCGATATTCTGTCCTTTCTGAACAAATAATTTCCCATGTCTGGCTTTCAGTTCTCGTGGATGAGGTGTATCATGTCTTATAAACCTTGTCTACAATAAATAATTTAAACAAATTTATGAATATTACATTAAAATAATACCCCTAAAAATTTATATATTTACTTCTTTATCATCATTTTCTTCATTTTCTTCAGCAAATGTTACTGAATAAGCTCTATTCTGAGGAATTTCTTCCCACTTTTCTTGTTCTAATTCACCATGAAGATTTTCTATGAATATTAAATATATTGTAATTATAAAAACAAAATACTAATAATTAGATTATTATTATTATTTTGTAAATATTTATGCTTGAATAATTCATAAAACATACACAATGAAACCAGTGTTAATACACTGGTTTCATAATCACTGATAATGAAACCAGTGTTAATACACTGGTTTCATTATCAGTGGCGTGCCATGACATTTGATGATAGGTAAGCTGTGTTTCTGTAAGAAGCCGACACCCAGGGGCAATCAGTCAATTGCATGTCAGTGATGATCTAGGGCAGGCATGGCCAACATATGGCCCGTCTAATCAATTTATGTGGCCCGCGATTAATCTTTCAATATTAGCTACTTAAGTCCAAATATCTCGACGAAAAATTCTGACGCCTAAAAAAAAGAAAAGGTCAACAAGTAACTGTGCGATTAGAGTTAACGCTCCATTACAAATGTTTTCAGCACAGCATAGAATGTTGATAATGTGAAAAATGTATCTGTAATCTCTATGTACAATTTAGTCTCTACGGGGTGACACAACAATGAGATCTCGCACCACCTCAAAATCTTGCTAGGGCAGCCTCTGGTTTGGGCCATGAAATAAGTTTTCTTTCCAATTCGGCCCGGGGACAAAAACTGTTGGCCACACCTGGTCTAGGGTCCATTCGTATCGTTTATTCGATAAGCCAGTAAAAACCGTAGACTTTTCTAAATGTATTTTTAATATCACAATTACTTTTTGAATCGCTAGCCACGATATAAGGACTACAATTAAAAATAAAATAATAAAAACTTACTTAGTGAAATAAAATGCGTGGTGGATGTACCAGTACATACCTGGTACAAAATAGTCTTCAATTGTATGAATATACTTTTAAAGAAAATTATAATTAAATATAGCTTTGTAAAGAAACGTACATAAAAATATAAAATATTCTTTACTTTTTAAATCTTAAAACAATGCACTTAGTAAGATAGTCCCTACGAGTGGCTAATGGATGGAATCGAAGACGGTTGCAGAGCCTGCATACACGTGGACTGCCAAATCCCCAGGATGCCGATACCGATCAATGTCAAATACCTCTTTTGTCGCATCACTAGTAAATCTCAAAGGACGCGACAGGACTGTTGTAGATTTTAAATGTTTCTCACCATAGCCGTAAAAATATAAATGTGTTAAACTTAAAGTCATTTGTTTTCTAACTAATTCGTTTTAGGACCAAGTGTCCTCAGAAATTTCCAAAATTTCCAACTTTTCGGTCACTTTCGTTGAACTGGAAAAATTTCTGTCTTTATTACATTAATAATATGAAGAAATCAGTCTCCACTGTACTCGGCTATAAATTGGTTCGGTTAAGCTTTTGTTTAAGTAAAATTTCAGCTCTTTCACCAGGGTTTTATTTATGTCCCCAATTCCCTAATCTCTTAATTATTTAACTACTTCTTAAGTAGAAATAAGTCGAAACTGGTTACTTTGTACTTGAATATTTGTAGTCTCGGGAAAGAAGTGGAAAGACAACAGATACATAAATCGTAAATTTAAGGAAAATAAATTCTAGAGCTTTTTCTGTACCTCGTGCATCTCTCTCATTCATTAAATTTAGTTGTAAGTTATGCTGTCAAAGTAACAGTTAATTTTTTAACATTGTACAAGAATTGTACATGTTTTTTTCTACATCCCCTTAAAGATGGGATATACGAAATCATAATATCACTGGTTTAACATTGAAATCTGTGAGTAATATAAAATCGGAGAGCGAAATAAAAATATCAAATATTTTAATGGATTTTTTTAAACTCCTGTCAACTATACAGAACTATCGTAAAAACATACCAGTAAATTCTTATCAGTTGGGTTAAGTTATAAATCTACTCGCAATTCGGGTAATCGAGCAAGGACGGCCAAATATCTAGCGGGTAGGCAGCTAACAGCCCAGAACCGATCCTGGATAGAATTGGATGCGGTATACGTGTAGCATCCACCCAAGGTCCTAGGCTTCCATCGGCTAAACCGGGTGAGGTTGGTGCTCTGTAAATTGCATGCACGAATCTGGCTTTTTGGATGCTGACAATATAGTNACTAAATGTTCAATTCAGCCATTAACAATTCACAAATATATTTTATTATAACATAAAAAATAAATAATTGCATTTTATTTAATTCTCAAACTTTTATTGTATAAAAAGCTATCAATATGTAGAAATTGAAGTTCTAAGATGAAAATGGATAAAACTGTTTAAAATTATTTTTGGTAACATGTAAAATTTATTTAATTACTCCACATGTAAATTAATTTTAAGGAGGAAGGGTAACATATTTGATGACATTAATTAGTAAATTATACTTGTGCCAAACAGTCTCAACTGAATCATTGTTAGAAAACAATCCATGAATTTTATCAGTTGGTTCGTTACAAGTAACACTACTAATACATGTTGATAAATGAAGATGATCTAAGTTGTTACAATCAAACAAGTAATGATTCAGGGTTGCATTATCCTGCATACAATAAGCACAAATAGCTGATGAACTCAAGTCCATATATAAATTTTTTCATACTAAAGGATATTTGTTTAATCAAATCTGAACTATCATTCTCTTTACAATAAACAACAGTTGTTGGTAGTAAATATAAAGACACCAACAATTAACTAGTATTTTTAAATACCATGTGCGTTATATTTGGCCTGAAGTAAATTATCCCTTTCTTCTCTGAAGATAGGATTTTCAAACTCACATAGGATAGTGTTTGTATAATATTTTATAATATCTGGAGATGAGTCAATTAGAGAGAGTGAAACACATATTCTATTAAGTAGTCCATCCAGTTTGATATACCAATAATGTTTTAATAGTCTATTTGATGAAAGTTTCTTCAGAGTAGAGTATGCCACACATTCCAAAGAGGTAGTGTCTGAAATTTATGTTTTTCAAAAAACTAAGAGTTAGTTTAACAAAACGTTTTTGGGAGAATTCTAGACCCAATTCAGATCTAATTGCATATGAGGGATTGACCTCTCAAAACCAAAAAGATGATGAAAGAACATTAGCTATATCAAGTCAATGTCCTCAAAATAAAAAGGTCCCCCATAAGGATAGGCCATAGGACCAACTAGAAGTAAATAAGGAAGCAGCTAGTTTCTTTCACAGAACCATCTGGCTATTCCTCATCCTTCTCAGGATATCAATCACAGCTTTAATTTTAGAATAAGCCTTACCTTTAATGTAAGGTATGTAATCTATGTACAAACTTGTAAAAGACAACTGAATTCCCAAATAGATAATTTCGTTGACAATACTTATCTCTCTTTTATTTAAGAAAAACTTGACTGTTTTTCTCATCCTACCATCTTGTCTAAAGTTTATTAGCTTCGACTTAAAAAAATTAATATGTAATCCCGAGGTAGAGGAATAAGCAAATAATCTATCCAATTTCTTTTGTAAATAAACCGATGTAAAAGATAACACTACTGTGTCATCTGCAAATTGCAGTAAATGCACACCATATTCACCCATAGAGATGGAATCATTACTCAAGTCATCAAAAGCATAAACTATATCATTAACATAGCAGATAAACAATAAGGGACTAAGAGAATCTTTTTGTGGTAAGCCCTTCTCTAGTGGATAAACCTCAGTTAACCCAACACTGGTAAAAATCCTTGCCTTCAAACCTGAGAATAAATTTTGGATAATTTTAATAAATTTATCAGACGTCTCAAGCATTTCTAATTTAGAAACCAATACTTCTATTATAACACTGTCGAAAGCTTTTTCATAGTCTAGGAAAGCAGCCAACAAATGTTATCTTTTCTTAGAAAGTTGCCTACAAATCAGGGAATGAAGAATTAGAATATTACAAAAAGTGCTCTTCTGCAGTTGGAAAGCAAATTGTACAGGTGAAATAAGATTTCTCTCTCTAAGCCATATACCCAGCATTTTTGCAATAATGGAAGTAAAAATTTTCCAAACAACAGGTAACAACAATATGGGACGAAAGTTAGTAGAATCACCAATTAAACCCTTTTTGTGAATCACTTTAATCTTTATCTCCAACCATGATTTTGGAACTATTGCAGAATCATAAACTCGATTAAATAATTTAACCAAGTGAGATACTAATGAACTCCTAGAACAAGGGTTGCCAAACGTTTTTGATTGTCGACCTCCTACAGTTTCGAAACCTCACAAAAAAAAAGCACTTACTATTTTAATATATTTCTTTTAATTTTGCATTTTTTTCATTTATTGTATATTTGTTAATAATAATTTTTGTAACTGATAATCAGTGAGACGGATAAGCTTGATAATAGATCCCCCAATAATGTTATATCAACCCCCAGGGGTCAATATTGACCACTTTGGCGACCCCTGTCCTAGAATAAGCAATTACAGACGGTGAAATATTGTCTATCCCAGAAGCAAAATGTAATCACATCTTTTGGATTTCAATATTTACCTCTGAGGCTGAGATAGGGAGGTCCAAAAAAGAATCAGTCACTGGAGAAGCCACTGGGAAGGGCAGGATATGGATGCATTTAAACCGAATAACTGCTTATAATAGTTATACAAACCTACCAAAGAAATCTCATGGTCTGGAATACTCCTAACCCCCTGAAGATGGCCTACACAATACCAAAAAATTCTGGAGTCTCTTTTGCCAGTTGTAAGCCAAAATTACAATAATATTTTCTCTTTTCACCCTAATAAATAAATTATATTATTTTTTCAAATTAAGAAACATGGTAAGGTCAGTCTGATCATTTGATCTATGAAATTTGCCAAGGGCATAATTCCTTGCCTTCTTCTATTTACAACAAGATTCATCAAACCAGGGAGCATGAATACTCCTGATATACCATGCCTTCAATTAGTATGTCAAGCCTCTTTGCTATAAAACATAAATCAGATATAATTGAGTTGTAAAAATCATCAATGAGTTCGAATTCAGAATCCTTATTCTGAAAACACTGCTTAGCTGCATCTTCAAACATTTCAATTTTTGAGTCATTCCAAACAAAATGGAACCTAGTAAAATAGGACCTTACAACCAAAGGAAGTCTCTTATCAGTAGATAAATACAGTCCCACTGGAAAATGGTTGGAGAATGGGAGAGGTTCATCACAGAAGGACTCTACCGTAAGGGCCAAATTTTGAGAGATGATTATATAATCAATAACAGAGCTACCTACTTTTGACAGAAAAGTTAGTTCTCCCAGGTAGTCTCCCACAATTCGACCATTAAGAAGAATTAGATCTTTTCAATCAGCCACCGTGAAAACTGTCTACCAGCTGTGCCAACCTTTAAGTCCTTAGACAATCTTGCATTGAAAATGTGTGGTGATGCCTCATTTAAGTATGAATCAAATTCTTCACCTATATGGACATTAAAATCACTCATAACAACAACTCCATCATAAGACCAAGAAGTCAAAACAGAAGAAAACCGATCAAGGCATAAGCCTTGCTGCTTTAATGAGCTAACATATGTCACCAACATCAAAACTCTCCTAGAGCTGTGATTCAAGGAATAAGATAGTCCTATCACCATTAAGTCAGAGTAAGTCTCTAATAACTCATAATGCCTCTATCCGCATCATAGAAGAACAAAATACCACTGTGGAGCCTACCTGGACCCAATGACTTTTCAGCTGAAACCATAAAATACTTACAATTAACTGGTAGAGACTTGCATATAAAATTCTGGTCCATCGAAACCATCCAAGTTTCAACAAGGGCCAAACAAATTAAATCTAGTCTGTTAGTCAAATGATTTAATAACAAACATTCAGTACCAAAACCATGATAATTCCAAAAGAACATAGAATCCAAATGACAGTCTGATCCAGCATATTCCAGATATAAAGATGCTGAAGTTCTCTCAGAACCCTTTCTCAAGTGAAAAGGAAAATTTAAAATAAAAAAGCAGGAACTTCTATTAATTGTTGTCCTGAAACAGAATAAGTATATCTCTTTTCATCCACATACACAACACAATGTCAGGCAAATAGACACGTCAACCTGTTTCATGATAATCTTTTAAGTAAGTAACCAAAGTTTTTTACAACAAAGTCGAGAATTCAACAATAAATCAAGCACCAACTTAAATGTAACTGAATTTTCCCTATCCTTCTGCTGAATCTTCAATCTAAATTTTTGCAATAAATAATTCCAACATTTCCATGACATCAACTGTATACAATAGAATTCCAGAGTTTTACCCCTGGAACGGGAAATACCAACAATATTTTGCACAGATAAGTCAACTGTATCCAACTCCATAGACAATAATTTAACTAGGTATTCTTGAATATCCAATTCGTGCAGAACACTTTGTTAAACATCATAAAATCGATTCTTTTGGAAGCATTAACCTGTCTACCATAAGCAAAAGAGTGCAACTCACTCAATGATATCATCCAAAGGAAATTGATCACACTATTCCAACTTATCTAAATGCAAACACACTTTAGAAAGGCCACACTCAAGTTTTTTAACCAAGGACAAAGTTGACTGATTATCCAGCTTCAATTTAGCAAGCTTATCTTTGATGCACTTCAACTGCAGCACAACTGTACTCAAAGTTGATTCCAAATACTGTTGTATGGATAACCTTCCCTCTAAGGGGATTGCTTCTTTAAGTAATGTTCTAGCTTTGGACATTTAGCTTCCAGAACACTTGGAGAACAATGATGCTTAGTTCCTTTCTGGTCATCTTTGCTCTGCTTTAATCCTATTGGGGGAGTTCGAGGAAACATATCCAAAAAATGAACGACTTGTAATAACAAAAAACAAAATACAATAGGGTGACAAAGCGTGATAAATAAATACAATTCAAAAAGAAGTTATAATTGTAATAATCTGTAATAGCAGTAACTCAACGCTAAAAGTCACCAGCAACAATGACTGCTCAGCAGCACACCATAATATATAATATTATGTATCATAATAAATGAGCATTTCACATAATTTAGTTATAGATGATAATTTAGCATCTATCATTATGTATTATAATTCACAAAGAACTTGCAAATATAGTAAAAAATAAACATAATTAATAACTGGAATATTAAAGTCTGATATGAAAGTCATGCATATTTTGCCAAGCAATAAAAGACTAAGTAAAAATTGAATAATTTCTTAATTTTTTACCATATTTGTTTTCTTTTTTGTGAGAAAGAGATTCTTCAGATACGATGCTGGAAACTGGACTTGATCTTTGTGGTCGAAAGTTTTCTGTAGTGATGACTTCTTTCTGTTAAGGTAGAGGCATTTTAATATTGATTAAACACAAAAATTTGCATCATTAATTTTACATATTATGTACGTTAATATTTACTTCTTTGGCAGGGATTATCACATGCCCATCGATATTCTGTCCTTTCTGAACAAATAATTTCCCATGTCTGGCTTTCAGTTCTCGTGGATGAGGTGTATCATGTCTTATAAACCTTGTCTACAATAAATAATTTAAACAAATTTATGAATATTACATTAAAATAATACCCCTAAAAATTTATATATTTACTTCTTTATCATCATTTTCTTCATTTTCTTCAGCAAATGTTACTGAATAAGCTCTATTCTGAGGAATTTCTTCCCACTTTTCTTGTTCTAATTCACCATGAAGATTTTCTATGAATATTAAATATATTGTAATTATAAAAACAAAATACTAATAATTAGATTATTATTATTATTTTGTAAATATTTATGCTTGAATAATTCATAAAACATACACAATGAAACCAGTGTTAATACACTGGTTTCATAATCACTGATAATGAAACCAGTGTTAATACACTGGTTTCATTATCAGTGGCGTGCCATGACATTTGATGATAGGTAAGCTGTGTTTCTGTAAGAAGCCGACACCCAGGGGCAATCAGTCAATTGCATGTCAGTGATGATCTAGGGCAGGCATGGCCAACATATGGCCCGTCTAATCAATTTATGTGGCCCGCGATTAATCTTTCAATATTAGCTACTTAAGTCCAAATATCTCGACGAAAAATTCTGACGCCTAAAAAAAAGAAAAGGTCAACAAGTAACTGTGCGATTAGAGTTAACGCTCCATTACAAATGTTTTCAGCACAGCATAGAATGTTGATAATGTGAAAAATGTATCTGTAATCTCTATGTACAATTTAGTCTCTACGGGGTGACACAACAATGAGATCTCGCACCACCTCAAAATCTTGCTAGGGCAGCCTCTGGTTTGGGCCATGAAATAAGTTTTCTTTCCAATTCGGCCCGGGGACAAAAACTGTTGGCCACACCTGGTCTAGGGTCCATTCGTATCGTTTATTCGATAAGCCAGTAAAAACCGTAGACTTTTCTAAATGTATTTTTAATATCACAATTACTTTTTGAATCGCTAGCCACGATATAAGGACTACAATTAAAAATAAAATAATAAAAACTTACTTAGTGAAATAAAATGCGTGGTGGATGTACCAGTACATACCTGGTACAAAATAGTCTTCAATTGTATGAATATACTTTTAAAGAAAATTATAATTAAATATAGCTTTGTAAAGAAACGTACATAAAAATATAAAATATTCTTTACTTTTTAAATCTTAAAACAATGCACTTAGTAAGATAGTCCCTACGAGTGGCTAATGGATGGAATCGAAGACGGTTGCAGAGCCTGCATACACGTGGACTGCCAAATCCCCAGGATGCCGATACCGATCAATGTCAAATACCTCTTTTGTCGCATCACTAGTATATCTCAAAGGACGCGACAGGGCTGTTGTAGATTTTAAACGTTTCTCACCATAGCTGTAAAAATCTAAATATGTTAA
>NW_019384964.1:269996-274660 GCF_000671375.1 Centruroides sculpturatus | reverse complement strand
GATGTTAAGCCTAACAAAAATTTTTTAAAATAATAATCGTCGCTATTGTATCGTTAAAAATTAGAAAATTAAGCCTCGTTTAAATACTGGCTGCCTTTCATGGTCGAATGAGTGTTGCCAGCTAAAACACATAAAAATAATATTAAAGTAGCCAAGACATAGCCAAATATTGTAGCGCCACATCATTAGCGGACATTTGAAATTTGCTGACTAGGACGGTCGGTTAACCGAGGGGTCGGTTGATCGGGGGCCGATAATCGAGGTTCTACTGTACACCATACAGTGAAACAAACACAGATAAAAATAACAATGTAATATACATACAAGAGGAATACCTCATTACTATATATTGGGCATCTGAGAAGGGAAAAATTATGTATTTAAAAAGGTCCTTAAAATTAAAAAAAAAATAAAACTCTGTGAAAGTAAACAATACAATAGTAAAAATCGAAGAAGTCAAGTCTGGTCCTGGCTACCTCCCCTGAATCCATAATTTGTAAATTGGAAAGTTTATTAAAACTTAGGTAAATCTTATTTACTTCAAAAAATTTAGTAAATTTTTTGAAGTAAAGAGGGACAGTCATAGACCATACTGGCATATAATAATCAACAATACAGATTGGAAATTGCCAAAGAAAGTTCTCAAGATAAAATGAGAAGTGAGTAGGCGACAATGACACTACAAAATACCTGTAAGTATAGCTAATTTTTTAGAAAGAGAATTAATATGATTATTAAATGATAACTTTTTATCAAATACAATATCAAAATCATTAATCGTATGGACAAAGTTAAAAGGTGACCACCTATGAACAAAAGAGATTGTGTTGAATTACATAAAAGGGCACATGGCAACTGTCTTATTAATATTAATCCCTAGTTTATATAATTTCATACAGGCAATAAGTTTATTTAAATCAGATTATAGAGCAATGGAATATGAGTTTATAAATTTAAAGCCATCAACATATATAACTATATTTAAATGAATATTAAAATAATAAAATTCAAGTAAGTCATAAAAAATAAGTTACTTAATACAGAACCTTGTGAGATCCTGCATTGTGGAGAAAAGTCTGTAGAAACAAAATTGCTATGTTTAATTTTAAAAATATGAAATAAAAAGTAATTATTATACCATAAAATGTTAACAAGACGTATATCAAATTAATTAGAAAGTATATACAGTCATAATAACAGAATCAAAGACTTGGCTGACATTTACATATACATCATATTTAGGTTTTTTTTCAAAATTATTAATTATATCAAAAGAGAGATCAAATTAGTAATGATAGTTTTATGGCAAATGCTGCAATGCCACAAAGGATTTAATCTAGTGGCTACAGGATAATAAAAACGTTGTGAAGGCAATTTTCAAAAATTTTAAATATCACAGATGACAGTCAAATAGAGAAGGGTAGAAAGTGCAATTTTTTTTTTTAGAATAACAAAGACAATGGAAGAATGCCATTCATTAGGAATACATCCCATTTGAATAACTGCAGTAAAAATGCAAGAAAGAACAGTAGCTGCAATCAGAGAAATATTAATGTAAAATATAATGGGAATAAGACAGGATTAAAATTAAAACTACAAAATTGCATAGCAAAGTTTTCAAAAAGAAAGAAATATGTCTTGACATGCTATTCTTTGAAAAAAAAGGTTTAAAAGAAACTTTAAAGTGATTTTTGAATTCTTTATAAATCTCAGAGACCTTATGATCAAAAATTAACTGTGACTGAGTGGAGCAAGTTTAAAAAATTTAGGGATAAAACCCCAGATAGTTTTTGAATCAAATGCAAAACAGTTCACCAAGGAATTAAAATAATCAATATATCTATTTTGACAGTCCTTGCAGAATTTCTGTAAGATGTGATGATGTAAAGATATTGAGAATTGCCAATAGCCTTCCACAATTGCTATCTAATCTCTTAAGGGGAGGAGCTAAATCATATACCAGAAAAAGAATATTTAAATAATTATTATATTTATTAAGAATACCAGAATAAGAATTTTGAAACTGTGTTGTACTATTTTTTGAGAGTATCAATTAACACAAGATCGTGTTATTAATCAAACACATGGCTTCTTTTCCATCTTTATTTAATTGATACAGTACTTCTACATGTTTTGGGCTTTTGGCTGAGGAGGAGGCCAAAAGCCTGAAATGTGTAGAAGTACTGTATCAATTAAATAAAGATGGAAAAGAAGCCATGTGTTTGATTAATAACACAATCTTGTGTTTAATACTCTCAAAAAGAATATTTTTTTTAATAATAAGGAAACAATATTATGAAAAATTTAACATAAATAATGAATATTTGACTGATAGATAATTTTCTATCATCTAGAAATGATCAATCTAGAGAGCATAGGAAAGTAGAAACCTGGCTCAAAGTAATGTGATGATGTCACAGGCAAAAACATATATTTAAAATAGCTGAAATGCCTATAGAGATTAGAGATAAATCTAACTGAATGGCAAAATGATCTGAAGGAAAACCACACATCACATAGCAGTGTTATCACTTCACAATAATGAGGTATCTTCCTCCTCCAATATGGCTTGTATATGTAATTTTTAAATATTCCTTGTACAATATTTCAAAATCATTATCATTCTTTATTAACAAACACTTGTCATAATTAAAAGCAAATCATGTTAACTTGTAATTTTTAAAAAATTGTTTCAAACTATGGTTATTTACAGATTTCATATTATTATTTAATAATTAAATTAGGTAATAATTATTTAATTTTATATCAAAACAAATAAAATCTTTATGTTATTCAGTTTAAAAATAAATCTTTTTTAAACTGAATAACATACAAATATCCTTTTATACTGAAACATAAACCTCGAAAAGATAAATTATTGTATTGCGCTTGTTTAACAGATTAAGAAGTCTTATTTATTTCAAATAAATATTTTTGAAGGCAAAATGCTTCATCTTTAGATGTATATTTTAACATATTAAAAAAAAAATTCTATTTAAATTTGCATCTGAAACTTCATTTTAAGACTTTTTAATCTGTTAAAATTTTTTTGTATTTGTTTGTTTGTTTGGTTAACTTTGTTGTCTAGTATTAAATATCTGTATATACAGTAGAACCTCGATTATCCGGACTAATTGGGGATGAAGGTAGTCCAGATAAGGAAAAGTCTGGATAATCGAAACAAATACTTTAATTTGTCTTTTAACGATAATACAACACGTTTTCTTTTCGATGACATATCGGTAATATTAAAAATAAATACTGTATTTAAATCGTGATCAAAATTTCAAGAAACAAATGTTTTATTGAATTTGAACTACTACTGACCAGCGCTAACTGACTACCTATTGTTTAAAAGGCCCTCTGGCGGCTCAAGAATACGGATTTTATAAAATAAAAAGCAGTTGAAACTGCATTTTTATGAATAAAAATTTGACAAACTATTTATCGTTTTATGACGAGTAAAATTTTTTGTCGCATTCTCAGCTTTTAAGTAATGCATAAACCTTCGAGGTGCGAGGCCCTTCGGACTGCGAGGCATAGGTGGTGGACCACGTTGCCCATGCCTTACGCCACTCTTGGTTTTAGAAATGATGTAATTTGAGTATAAATTATTTATAAATACGCATGTCAAGTTATATTTTTATTACGATGCAAAATATATTTAAGAGTTTACGACNTATGAATATTAAATATATTGTAATTATAAAAACAAAATACTAATAATTAGATTATTATTATTATTTTGTAAATATTTATGCTTGAATAATTCATAAAACATACACAATGAAACCAGTGTTAATACACTGGTTTCATAATCACTGATAATGAAACCAGTGTTAATACACTGGTTTCATTATCAGTGGCGTGCCATGACATTTGATGATAGGTAAGCTGTGTTTCTGTAAGAAGCCGACACCCAGGGGCAATCAGTCAATTGCATGTCAGTGATGATCTAGGGCAGGCATGGCCAACATATGGCCCGTCTAATCAATTTATGTGGCCCGCGATTAATCTTTCAATATTAGCTACTTAAGTCCAAATATCTCGACGAAAAATTCTGACGCCTAAAAAAAAGAAAAGGTCAACAAGTAACTGTGCGATTAGAGTTAACGCTCCATTACAAATGTTTTCAGCACAGCATAGAATGTTGATAATGTGAAAAATGTATCTGTAATCTCTATGTACAATTTAGTCTCTACGGGGTGACACAACAATGAGATCTCGCACCACCTCAAAATCTTGCTAGGGCAGCCTCTGGTTTGGGCCATGAAATAAGTTTTCTTTCCAATTCGGCCCGGGGACAAAAACTGTTGGCCACACCTGGTCTAGGGTCCATTCGTATCGTTTATTCGATAAGCCAGTAAAAACCGTAGACTTTTCTAAATGTATTTTTAATATCACAATTACTTTTTGAATCGCTAGCCACGATATAAGGACTACAATTAAAAATAAAATAATAAAAACTTACTTAGTGAAATAAAATGCGTGGTGGATGTACCAGTACATACCTGGTACAAAATAGTCTTCAATTGTATGAATATACTTTTAAAGAAAATTATAATTAAATATAGCTTTGTAAAGAAACGTACATAAAAATATAAAATATTCTTTACTTTTTAAATCTTAAAACAATGCACTTAGTCAAATAGCTCCCTACGAGT
>NW_019384964.1:226970-264717 GCF_000671375.1 Centruroides sculpturatus | reverse complement strand
GATTTATATTAAATAATAACACAAATATTTTCTAATAAAATATATACCTGATTTTCAGCAAGCCATAATGCATTTAAATTAAGTGCAGTTATTGTGATAGGAAGATACTGCAATCTAAATTATAATAAACATATTTTAAAATTAGATTTTTTTTTTTAAACCAAATTATTGTATTACAAAATTTTATAATAGAATATATAAATTTTTAAAGTAATTTAATGAGATACTTTTATAATAATGTAATATAGACATACCTACTGTATATATATATATATATATACAATTATACAAGATATAGAAAATAAATTTGAAACTATAGAAGTTATGTTGATCTTTGTTTACTTTACAGGCAAAGCATGGTGCTGAGTAGAGGAATGAATTCAAGTTATAATATAGTGATGGACAGCACGCTAATCATTTATTACAACAAACTTTTACGATATAAGTGTTAAATTACACACGTAATTTAACGCTTATATCACATCGGACATGCTCCCGGTGGCCCTAGCAGCGTTGAAGAATTGTCAAGCCTCAACCAAGTTCCCAAATATGGAACTCTCCGTTGTTTCAGCACTTACATCACAACCGCAATTCACGTGCACTAGAGGAAATTATGTCAACAGCCATAATGTAAGGCGCTACTTAGAAGCAAACAATTTATGGCTTCTAATCTCGGATAAAGAGAAGAAGTTTGTGTTATGTAAAGAGAAAGATTTTCTAAACAGAGCTACTGACTTTCTCAACCATTCCTGTGCAGTACTCCTACAAGCTGATCCAACTTCTACTGTCCTAAGAAAGGTTAGAAAAATAATATCCCTTCCAACAATTTCAGCTCTTCTCGGACGAGTTGATCCCCCAATGTAGCTTGTCCCAGACTCTTTTTTGAGGTTAAAAAGCATAAGGAGGGCTGGCCACTAAGACCATTAGTTAATAAAAGGACACACCCTGCCTTCCATCTCGAAAAAGCCCTAGCCAAGTTATTAAGTGGGCTCCTGCCTCCCTCCCATCTGGTTACATCTTCCTCGGTTGCAGCGAAGACCCACATATCCTCTGTACTGGACCACATTCCACAAAGTGAGTATACATACTACAAATTGGATGTAGTTGCCCTTTATCCCTCAGTGCCGCAATTCAAGGCAGTTATGCTAGCTAATGCGATGCTAATCAAGAAAGGCTTTACAGCGCAGGAGGTATTAGAATTACGTGAGGCTCTACTTTTCATTTCCGAAAATAATTATTTTCAATTCAGGGGCCAAATATATCTACAGCAACAGGGAGTCCCGATGGGTTCAACACTTTCAGCGGTTATGGCGGAGTTGATCATGAGAAACATAGAGTTCAAGATGTTTAAATTTCCTATTACGATAAAATATCCGCTTTTATATCTTAGATATGTTGATGACATTCTTGTGGCTTGGCAGGACACCCATAAAAATTTCCTCGCCTTCAAAGACCGTCTCGTGACCACTTATCCCACTATTACTTTCACCTGGGAAAAAGAAAAGGAAAATGAAATTGCATTCTTGGACCTAAAAATTAATAAATCCTGAAATAGCACTACATACTCCGTATTCCACAAATTCAGTGGTGTACCTCCTCTAATCCCGGCTACGGCATATCAACCGCAACGTTACGTTAATGCGGCAATTTCACCTTTAATAAGAAGGGCCTTCCTCTTATCATCCAACCAGGCGGCTATTGACACCGAACTTAATATTATCTGCCAAGCGATAAATGAGGCGGGTTACAGCAAAGACAAATTTAATTACATCTTAAATAAGGTAAAAACATCACTCTTTCCCGCCACCACACTACACCGTCCGAAGGAGTCCACAATAGTCCTGCCCGCAATACCATTTTCTGGCCGTGTCACCCTCCGTATTTGTCATATTTTTAGGCGACATGATTTGTTTCTACCGATCTCTCCGCGGCCGAATCTTAGGAGGTTACTGTCCAACGACAGGGATCCTTTATCCACCATTGAAAAATCGGGGGTTTATTCAGTCCCATTAGAGAATGATTTAGGCGGTCGCACCCATTATATTGGTGCGACAACAGAATGTTAGCTAACCATATTTTGGAGCATCAACATTCCATCAGGGACGGCAAGAATGACACAGAACTCGCCAGAATGGTACTACAACACAAGCATACCCCTCTGTGGAATGATGTGGCCATACTAAAACATTGCAACAACAAAAATCTCGTATACATCTGGGAAGCTCTCATCACCAACGTATTAAGGCCCTGCAACATCCCCACACTGGTTTTGCCCCCTTTGTGGATCAGCTTGTACAGTTATATAAAACATTGCAATTAAATCCACAATATAGAGGTGTCAAGCGCATGCGCAGCATAAACGCACGTGCTTTTTATTTAAATATCTTTTTTATATTCTACCGTTGATGTTATTCCAAAATGTTAATTAAGATTGGAATGTTTTTTAAAAATTTTGTATTCAAAAAAGGTTCTTATATCTTCTAATGACCTGAAGAAGATGAAAGTGTGTATCGTCGAAAGCGCTTGTCAATTTAGTGACATACGTGTGTAATTTAACGCTTATATCGTAAAAGTTTTTTGTAATGAATTCAAGTTATTTTGATGATGCAAATCTTAAGTGAACATAAAGTAGCCAAAAAGTTTAACAGGATGTATCCAGTTCAGACTTCCCACCAATCACACATAGTCTGGATATACATACATACATACACATACACTCATGCATTACTGTAACTAGGATTAATAAAATGTACCAAAATCATGTTAAACAGTATACACAGTTATCAATACCATTATAGTCAATCTACTAATAAAAATTATCTGAAAGTATAAATATGTTATCATTGTGAAAATTTAATATGCAAACAATCAATATTGATCAAAATTTCATTTATTAACTATTGCTACTAACAGATATTCTAATTTGATAAAATCACAATTAGAAGATTTATAAGGTTTATTTAAACTTTCAAGAATAAAACCTGTACTTCTTAAAATAAATTCTTTTGACAGAAATTAATTGAAAAATTGGCAAAGCAATGTACTCTATTCTTATCTGACTTATATATAAAGTCAGCAATATTTGTAAGAAAATTTTATATTATTAATAAAAGCTGTTGAGAAGTTATAATGAATATGGAGGAATATAAATAAATAAATAAATAAAATAAAATACTGGAAGGCAACAGAATTTATCAAGTATTTAACTAGGATATTAAATTTAGAAGATGTAAAACAATTCAAAAAAGCAATTCGTCAAGAAAAGAAAAAAAAACAAGAGTAAGACAACTGGAACATCCAGTTGTCTTAATCCAGTTAATATTATGCACTTCTACACATTTCCAATAAATCAGGGATGGTTTACAGTATAATAGCTACATGGTGTGTTGCATACCAGAGTTCGTGGACTTCTATGTTTTGCTGTCCTCAGCTCCACTGGATATCTAACTACAGACATGTGCTTCTGGTCTAGCAACACAATTTGTTTGATATCAAGCTGCACTGAGTAACCACTGACTGGAATTTGACTATAAACCAAACAATGTTGTTGTCAACTTCACTGACAGCTAGCAATATTGCAATTTCATACTGCTGTTGGACTATAAACTAGTTTTCATACTCAGCTTATGCTTTTCAGTAAACCTTGATATTTGAATACTTTCCTATTTATTCTATAAACCTAGTACATTAACAATTTTCTCTTTTATCTCAAACTAAAAGAGGTTAATAATTTAAAAAAACTAAAGGAAAAATAATTTGACAAAAAAAAAATACATTCAAGAACAAAAATCTTTTCAGGTCACTAAAAGAAAACAATTTGACAACTAAAATAAATAAGAGAAAAATAAATCTAAATTAAAATCATAAAAATATAAAGTTATAGTACATATAAGAATATTTAAGACAATTTTTTAGTATACAATAACACAAAAGTTTTACTTTTAAAATAATAAAAAAATTATCTTACCTATTTCCAGAGATGTCTAATACTTTTAAAGAAACAAGACTTCCAACTTCTGATGGTAAATCTTCCAGACAATTATCTCTTAAAGAAAGTACACCTAATTTGGTAAGTTTTCCTATTTCAGAAGGAAGGTTTGTTAACCTGTTGCGATCGACATTTAAATTTGTTAATTTTGTTAAATTTCCTATTGTGACTGGTAGTTTGGTTAATAAATTTTCAGTAAGAATCAATTCCTGAAGATTTGTACAGTTTCCTATAGCAGAATTTAATGTATATAACTGATTTTGATCCACCTAAAATGACAAAATTTATTTTTAAAATTTTAAAGCATCCAAATTAATAGTATTTCATTATTCAATAAAAGAAATTTTAAAATATTTTAACATAATAAAAACTGTTTCTCTAGGTATTTCAATTTATCATCATTAACAATTATATTGCATTACCTCCAATTAAAATTTAATATAATTTTTTTTGAAAAATTCACAATAACATTACTTTTTTCTAATAGGCTGAACATAAAATGAAGTTTTTCACATGTTAAAAATCCTGATAATGTAATTCTAGTGAGACTTATGGCAATATTTAATTAATGTACCATACTAATTGCCCCCCAGGTAGGGAATCAAGCCTGGACGTGGCGAGGGGCCTAGCGGCAAGAGGAGACAGGTACTGGGATCCCAAAAGACTTGTCTTGGCCTTGATCGCTAGTGGAGTCTTATGACTCGAGCCTAAGGTTCCAGAGGTGTCAGAGTATCATAGGCTTTGGGTGGCCGCGTTTCTTTATGCAGCGCTCGAGAAGCGCTTTACAGCGAACCCTCTGAAACCCGTTTCTAAATGCAGCGCTGCAATGTAGCGAACCGTTTCTAAACGTTTGCTGCAAGAGGTCGCTGCAGCGAAGATAAAGCAGCTTTTACGTCCGCTACACGTGTAAAGCAAAATGGACGCTTGTGTGTATAATACGATATTATGCTGTAAAAATAAAAAAGTCGAAGTGACTGTTGATAAAAATATTATGGAAAGATTAAGAAGGATTAAATTTTATGAAATGACTCTGAAAGTTATCTAAAGAATAAGAAAATACTATATTTTAAATATAATTATATATCTTTTATCTCTTTACTTTGTTCACATTTATGGAAAGATAAATGCTCGATTCTTTATATCTCTTTATTTAAATATTGTAGTTCTTTAACTAAAGCACTATTTTCGGCTGTAACTGGAATTAAAGGATAGATTATGACGTCCATGTTTCGCTCGAGCGGAAAGCGTTTCTAAACTATGATGCAGCGACGTGTAGCGATAGCTGCTCGTGACGTCATTTACGCTGCACTCTCGCTGCATAAAGAAACACAGCCGGTCTGTGTACCAAGCCTTTTTAAAGCTTGCTGTCCGACTGTCGTTCTTGGTGGGGGACGACCCTGGCGGGGTTTCTAACATCTCCCTAAACTAGAACCTATCCCCGCTGAGGCGGACGGCTACTAGAGCTGCAAATTGGCATTGTGTCATGCAGACTCACACTAAAACAGAAGGGAGACTAGTGTGATCGGGGCACGGGGCTATCCTTAATAGTATCGGCAATAAGAGGGCCAAAACGAGCCCTCAGTAAGTCCAAAGCTGGAGAATGGTCGCTGCAGCTGTTACCAATATGGTTCCTAAGGAGGACTTGTCTTCGGATGAGATATGCAGAGTGTAGTCGTTTGGACTTGTCCAATGCAAATTGGTTGTCCTGCCGACAGAAGTGTAGGCACTCATTATCCTGCGGTATGATGGTACTTGATAGGAGCGCTGCCAAGTCATGGTAGAGACTCTCGCTTCGACAAACGGTCCTGAGTCCCCCTACTTGTGATGCACATTGTATATTGGGTCGATGAGTTACGTCCCTGATTACACACATAGAAGCACACAGTGGGCGCCGAAACTTCTGGATTCAAACCCCGTGTCGGAACAGAGACTGGAGGCCATGGATCCGACAATCCGCACCCTCTGGGATATGAGACACACGAAGCAAACTCCTGCATCCACCTGATGGCACGGGGCCGATGTTTCCCTTTTACAAGGCAGTTGAATGCAGTCGACTTAGCCTTAGTCCATGGTAACGCAAACCACGTAAAGCTCCTTCAGCCCAGTGAAAGAAGAATCAGCTTCCCAGGAGGAAGACCTGGGCTTTGCACACCCAGGTGCTGGCCTGGGGGCCATGGCCTGCATGCCGAAACTTGTGGGGCAAGAAGTTGCACTCCCAAGCCGAAGCCTTGCTGGTGGCCAGGAGGATAGCACTCTCAGTGGATTGAGGGATTCTGCTAGCTGATGTCTATCCTGACGGGCAGTTGGCAGAGCCGCTCCTCAGCATAGGGGCAACTTCCGCTATGCTTGGGGGGGAGCGGTGCTCAAAGGCCTGACGATGCGTTGGATGGCCATATATGGTCCCAGAGAACTGGAAACGGGAAGAGCGTCTCCAAGTAGGGATAATGGGGAGGCCCACGCCGAACAACCAGCCGGGCTGGGGCAACCTTGGATAGGAGGCCATTCAAATGGGTAGCTGTCCCAGCAGCGGGCCAAGCAGTGATGACCCGGCAACAAGAGGGCCAAAATGGTCCCTCAGTAAGTCCAAAGTCAGAGCAGGCTCTTAAACACATACCCTGATTCTCAAACGGATTCAGGGCACCCGTGAAAGGTTGGGATTACCCCTACCCTACCCTCTTTTATAATTTCTTTCTATGGTTACAATATGAGTGCAAAAAGTGAATGCATTAAGGGTGCTCCAGGTGCAATTGAAGAGCAGACTGAAGCTGAAACTATCATGCCTACCAATTGTCTCGAGATAGAAACCACGACTGGTGCTGACAACACCAAGTCGTTGGAGAGATGGGTCTTGCAGAAGTGCAAACCCGCCAATGACCAAAACCAAAAGCCTGGAGGCAACAGGCCTGATATCATTAAGGTTTCCATACCTGTGGAGTCGGGGAGCTCTGACAAGGACTACGGACCAGAGGCTTTTAACACCGTATCTTCCGGAGGGGAAGAATGGCAAGCTGCTCCTGAGCACAGAAGAAAGAAAAGGCAGGGGTGGCCAAGGCCAAAGCGGGGAAATCAGATGGCATAAAGCCAAAAGATAAACCTGCAAAAGCAAGGGAGAAATCTCCAGCCAGAAACAAAGGCGGGCCTAAAGGCAAGAAAAAGAAAGGCCCTACCGCAACAGCAGCCGAGAACATAAGTTCGGCAGTGGGTGAAACACCGTTGTTAGTGCCCCCTAATCAGAAGGGAGAAGGACTTGAAACAGTTGAAAACAGTAGAACTGCTCTAGACGAAATCCACCAGGAACTCACCGTACTCCTGGGGAAGACTGACACGCGATGTCAGAAGTCTACTTGTGGCATCATCTACAATTTATTTAGCAAAATGGCAGGGATCTTGAATGCCCAAGAGGTAGAGATAGCTTCCCTCCGAGCTGAGAACAAGACCCTGCGGGAGCTAGTAGGTGGCCAACAACCACAGAAGACTCCCATTGAGAAATGCAAGGCACCATGCACGGACCATGCCACGTATGCGGCCGTAGCAGCCCGGCCGGCCTTGCATGTCCAAGAGGGACCAAGGGCGGCAGCCAAGCTGAAAGAGGGCAACAACCACTGAGCATACGCTCTTGGTGTACCCTTAAGATCAGAACATGAGCAGTGACAGTACTCAGGAGCAGCTCAAGTTGTACATTGATCCGATTAAGTTGGGAGTCGGCATCAAAAATGTTTGGTAAATCTGTAATAATGGCATCCTGGTAGAGGTTTCGAAGGGCCAGGCCATCGCCAAACTGTCTAAAACCATGACAAAAGGCCCAGTGGCATTGAGGTAAGCGGTCACTTGCCGACTGCCCCAAAAGCGACGGCCAAGAGTCATACTCTTTGATGTTAGCCCAGACATCAAAGGAAAATGTCTCACGGAGACCACCCAGTTGCAAAATAACATTGAGGCACAGCCTGGGGAACTGTTGTCTTGTTTCCCTCTTAAGGGGAAAGAGGGCCTCGTGAACTGGGTGATTGAGGTCCCTCTCACGGTCTTCCGTGCTCTCCTGCAGAAGGGGAGAATCCATGTGGGTTGGATGCACAACTGGATGAGGGAATACACAGCATGGACCCGGTGCTACAGGTGCTATGCCTTTGGGCATGTAGCCAAAGGCTGTACGGCGGACAGCCAAAAATGTAGCAGGTGTGCCGATGATCACTCATACAAAGAGTGTAAGGCGGCCAAGCTCAGATGCATCAATTGCACCAGGGCCAATAAGAAATTCGCCCTGCAGTTGGGTACCAGCCATTCAGCAATGAATGCCAACTGCCCGTGCTATGTGTGGGAACTTGAACGAGTTCGGGCCAAAACAGACTACAGTCCATCATAATCAGGGATAACGACTCACGTCTTTCTCTACACACTTCAGAGACGAACGAATGACATGGCTGCAAACTATCACAGTTCAACACTGAAAAATGCTGTGCCGCTACCACCCAACTAAGGGTGGAAGTGGTCGAGCGGGATATTGACATCATCCTGCTCCAAGAGCCATATCTTGTACATGGAAAGGTCAGTGGTCTATCACTACAATGGAGCGTTTTTACCCAAGAAGGTGACGAATGTCGTGCCACAGTTATCTTTACACGGAGGAATGTCGACACTTTTGCCCTCCACGTTTCGCCACTCCTGGTGGCCGTCGAAGTATGGCTGCTCGCTTGCACGTGAGTTGTGGTCTCCAGTTATCGCCCGCCGTCACTTAAACTGGAAGGCCTTCTGACTGAACTCAAAAGGGTTATCCTGCCCCATAGTCGGGTAGTCTTGGCAGGCGACTTTAACACCAAGCACTCGCTATGGGGCTCCCCAATTGACGATCCAGACGGGGACATGATGAAGGAAGCGGCAGAGAGTTGGAGGATGCACGTCCTAAACGATTCGTTTGGGATTGCTACCTACTCCTCTCCATCGGGTGAGGGCTAGATCGACCTCACGATCGCGAGTGGGGCTATGCTAAGACAACCTTGCAATGGGAGACTATCGACTCAGAAAGCTGTAGCGACTATCGCTTCATCACCTTCAAAGTGATGTGCGGCTCATTTGCCTGGCCGAGCAGTTGCTACAGACTTACTGTTGGAAACCGCAGTCAGTTTGCCAAATAACTCACGGTTAAGACGGCCGATATAGTCACACAAGTCTCTAAGGTCGAGAGTGTCGGGGATCTGGAGGAAGTTGTGACCAACCTCACCAAAGAGGTCAGAGAAGCAGGAGACTGCACGCTTGCGCAGCGGAGGCCCAACAACCACCGGTCAGTTCCTTGGTGGAGCCAGGAACTGAGTGTCCTGAGGAAGCACGTGAGGGCACTCCGACGATGCTTTCAATGATGCAGGGATAATGACCTTTGGGCTACCAGTACCAGAGGACCAATGCCGAGTACAAGTACAAGTTGAATGATGCTAAAAAGACCTCATGGCTCAGTTTCTGTCAATGTATCGGTGACAAAAATCCGTTCTGCCTTCCATATAAGCTTGTGACGGGAAAGCTAAAACGTATGGTATTGGGGCCCATCAAAAAGCCAGATGGAGCCCTAACATCCACACAGGAGGAGTCAATAGAGGTGCTGCTCCGCTCGCACTTTCTGTGCGATGAGCAGTCCGACAACACCGAAGAACAGAGGCAGCTTCAAAGTGATGCAGAGTTGCCTGTTTACCAGAACCGCCAGCAGGACCTCCACATGTCGCTCATTTCAATGGATGTCGCAGGGGCTTTTGACAATGTCTGGTGGCCATCCATACTGGGTGAGCTGCAGAAGGCGAACCTGCCGATCAACCCAGTAACACTTTCCAGGAGCTTCCTGAGTGGGCACACAGTGGTTTATCAAACCCCAAGCAAGAGGTATGAGAGGATACTGGAAATGGGCTGCCCGCAGGGATCCTGTATAGGACCCCTGTTATGGAACATTTTACCTGAACAGATTTACCAACAAGACATCTCTTTGTGCTATCTGCGACAAGACTGACAGCTCTGACCATTATCTCTTTGACTGCATCTCCCTGGAAGTGGAGCGTCTTACCATTGAATTGATCGCTGGGAGCAAGAACATTCACTGGCCCTGCCAGAACTACAAACTATTAAAAAACAAAGAACTATTTGCAGCATTTTGTAAACTGGTGAAAAGGCATGAAGTTATTGCTCCTCTTGCCATTAGGGAATGGTTTGTCATCATCTGCCCTGGACTTTAGTCTGCAAATTTATATCACGTACCTCAGAAAAAAACCTTTAACCGATGCGAAATAAAAATTTAATAGTACAAACGTTTTCAGACCCCTCCTGGGTCCATCTTCAGGCAAAAATCATTTGAAGATTTACGAAGTACGAAAAATATTCGTTTAGAACGATTTTTAAAAACATAACTATATTTTAACATGACTATATTGATGACACAAGATGCATGGAAGCAGAGAACAACGCCATAGACAAATTGCACTCTAGGGTTAAACGATTCTCCAACACAAAATTAGCATCAAGATTAGGTATGCAGAATATCGTCATGGATGCACCTGACACCCCCAAGTTATTTGCATATGCAAAAATTCACAAACAAGACCAGAAATTGAGACCAATTGTGGACAAGACCAAGTCCCCTACATGCATGTTAGAAGTCTCTTTGCACAAAATGATCGCGCCACATTTAGAAGGGTACAGATACACGATTTCTAATGCAGTTGAATTAGCAGAGCTCCTCATGGACACTGAACATCCCAGCTTTATTACGATCCTGGATTTCCGATCACTATATCCTTCGATCGAGATTCCTCCATGTTTTTGCAGCATCAGGGACTTACTGTTTACAATCGTAGGCAATGAAGAATTCCACCAACAAGTTTTAGAGTTGTCCCACTTGATTTGTTACAGCTCGATCTTTCAATTCGGAGGTCTTACGTACACGCAAGGTAAAGGGGTCCCCATGGGCAGTTCTGTCTCCGGGGATCTATGTGAACTAGTAATCAGAGAATTAGAGAGAAAAATACTTCTGAATTTCCTCCAAAACATCATAATTTACAAACGATACGTTGACGACATCATTGTTCTCTGGAGAGACTCCGAACATCACCCAATTTGTGGATCAAATGAACGACAATCCATATGGTCTTACCCTGGAGGTCAAACAGCACAGCGACTCATCGGTGCATTTTCTGGATTTGAATATTGACTTTGGAGGACCGATCATACACACCACCGTGTACCGCAAACCATCAGACAATCCAACTTATATCCCGGCAGACTCATGTGACCCTGTCCAATACAAGATGGCGGCGTTCAGGGCTCTAGTTAAAAGGGCTCACTCACACTCTTCTACTCAAGAGGCCTTAGAACAGGAAATACAATACCTATACGAAGTGGCCAAACAGCATGGATACCGTAACATCATACAAAAAATGTCGCAACGGTTTGGAGAAACGATGTCTCCTTCTAAAAGAATTAACTGCAAATTTATGTTGCCTTGCTACATTTGTATACAGTTTGTAAATACTTTTGTACATTTTTAATCTTGTAATACACCTCACCTCACTTTTCCTTTGGTTTTGCTAATTTCTAGCAATTTTTGCCGTTTTTACTGTCCTCCTCTTTACCATTGACATTGTATTTACTTATTGTACCCATTCTATTATTTTGTATATTCATTGTATTCCTAATATTGTTAACCTCACTATTGTTATTCTTTTTGTTATTATTACCACCTATAAACACTTCTTTCAATATCACCGATATAAAACTTTACCTCTTATTCTTGTACCTACTACCTCGGCTATGCCTTGCAAAACCAAGTATGTATTTTTTTTTATACGTTCAATAAAGATTGATTGATTGTTATGGAACATTCTAGCAGATATGGCACTGAAACTCATCCTACCAGATGACGTCCAGCTGCAGGCTTATGCAGACAATCTGTTGCTAGTAGTTGCAGGCTACAGTAGGCGCAACATGGAGAGTCGTGGCAACGAAGCAATAGAATGGCTTGTTCATTGGGGAGAGCTGCATAAGCTCTCCTTCAGCCCTGAGAAATCAGAGGCCCTGACGGTGGCCTGAACCAGAGTGTTGGCATGCCGGCTGATATACTGGATTAGGGGAATCCCCATCCAAAGGGTGAAGGAGTTAAAGTACCTCGGTGTTATCATCGACCAGATGCTATGTTGGACGCACCACCTGAGGAACATTCGAGACAGAACAGATCTCATGATAGCAGCACTATGAAGGCTGGCCAGACAAGACTACAGGCTTAGTGGGGAGGCACTTTGGTCCATCTAGAAGATGAGTGTAGAGTGCATTATCTGCTATGCCTGTGGTATCTGATGGAAGGACTCTGCCAATGTCAAGCAGAGCAGAACATTACTCACGATACAGCGTCCTGTCGCCTTGTGGATTTGCAGGGCATACAGAACTGTGTCAACGGAGGTGGCCCTGGTCTTGGCCAGACTGCTTCCGCTGCCTCTGGTAGTCAGCCAAGAGGCAGCCTTCTATCGGACAACTGTAAAGGGCACAGAGGCTAAGCACTGTAATCAGACATACCCAGTCAGACTCAGACATCAGACAGGGTGGACCCTGTCTGATGTCTGAGTCTGACTGGGTCTGAGTCTGAAGGTCCACCCTGCCTATAGGATTGGACTAGATTGGAATGCCGGTGAACCGGCAAATATCGGTGTTGAAATATACACCGATGGCTCAAAAGACGATAGCTCAGTAGGTGCCGCATTCTGCATCTACTGTGACAGAGTTCATGCATGTAGTCAGTCAGTCAGACTGAATGAGGAGGTGTCTGTGTTCTAGGCAGAACTGGTGGCCCTGGCAGGGGCATCCCAATGGATCCTACTACATCCGGGTCAGGAGCCAGTCACAGTGTACTCTGATAGCCAGTTGTCAATTCAGGCCTTGAGTGACGGGTACCATCGTGATCCGCTGGTACATGAGATCAAACATAATGAACTGAGGCAAAGGCACAAACAACACGTTGCCTTGCGGTGAGTCCGAAGCCACATCAGGATCCCGGGCAATGAACGTGCCGATCAGTTGGCAAAGGCGGGAGCCAGTGGCCCGTTTGTAACAAGGACGGTAGAACCCTCGACTACATACATTAAGGATGCATTGTTACAGAGATCAATGGCACACTGGCAAGAGCGCTGGAATCAAAGCATGGTAGGTAGGTCAACTTACGCCTTTGTTCCTGAGGTTGGCCAAACTCCAGTCAGTTGTGATTTCAGACTGATGCAAATATTGACTGGTCACGAAAGGTTTCCCCCACTTCAAGTCCAAGTTTGGACAAGGAGATGGTAGCTGCCCCTGTGGGTGTCCTCGCGGCGACACAAGACACTACATACTTGACTGTCTTCTTACAGAGGACTTCCACCTAGGGGTTGACCAACTCAACAGGAATAAACCCCCTGAACAAGTACTTCGAACGCTAGCAGCTAGTAAAGGAAACTTAAAGAAACTAAAGGATTTGATGGGAAAAGTTATGGATCTTTAACACACAAGGGCCCTCTTTATGGAGAGGACCCAGCTGTCCGTATAATTATTTATCTATAAAGTTGTGAGCTATAAAGGTTTAGTATTGTGGACCAAAGTGCAGAATAGGCTGCACAATACAAAAGTTATGCCAAGTTAGAGAGCTGGGCCGGGGTGCGGACGGGAGCCCGAAAGATGTACCATATGGCCCAGCCGTGTTGTCCCTGTCTAGCGTGTCAGGTACCGACCAGTCGATGAACAAGGCATAGTCTTTTTAACCCTGTAGTGCCATTAGGCGGGGCAGGGAAAGAGTTCCCTTATGAGACACACTAATTGATATTAAAATTAATTAAGATAAAGATTATTTAGAATGAAAACTATAAAGTAAGCATCTATCATTTTAAAGTAGAATCATTAACATAAACATTCTCCTCAAAATAAGAGTAAAATGTAATCCCAACAGCCTATATTGGAAGATTCACCAATTAGGAAAATAAATCTATTCTATCATAAATTAGCCAGTAATATGAAAAGTTGAAACTATTTTTGTAAAATGGATAGTATGCCAAACAATACAAAGATGCAAAAAATCCAAGAGAAAAATGAGATTACAGAGAAGGAGGATTGGAAGAGACAAGGTAATGGAGTTGACCCAAACTAAAAAGAAATAAGAAAACACTATGGTCCAAGTTAAGAATAAAGTTCCAAGAAGAGACTTTGTAGAAGGAACAATTAAGATATTAAGATAAAGACAATAAGTTTTACTCCTCCCACCTTTTGGACACTAAGAAAGACTCTTTATCAAGCCAGACTGCCACATTGGAAGTCAGCTGGCGCTAAATCAGGGCTATACACTGGGTGTTTAAAGGTGGTGAAGACTTCCACCTAGCTTAAAACTTTTTAATGTGTGAAGACTTCTCCTCTTTCCTGAACTGAAAACGTGGCTAGTAGGGCAGAGGTTCGAGACTAATGATGATCTTCAAAACAATGTTAGGGCCCATCTCAAGTCATTGGTGGCAACATTCTATGACAAGGGGATGGAAAAGCTCATCCAGAGAAATGACAAATTCCTCAATCTTTACAGTAATTATGTCGAAAAGTAACCATGTTTATACCTAACTTTTGGTAATAAATTCATTTTGTTATTTATATTTGTCTTTGTTTTATGGACCATCAGAACTAAAAAACAAATAGCCCTCATATGTTAAAGATTAAAAAATAAAGCACATTTAACATATCACAGACTATTTTATCATAAAAATAAACATTTTGCAATAAATTAAAAAAACATTTTTTTTATTTCCAAAAAGCAAAATTTAATATTAAATACTTACTTTAAAAATAACTAATTTTTTAAGTTGACCAATGCCATCAGGTAATACTTCTATATTATTCTGGGAAAGATGCAAATCAGTAAGATTTTCTAAACCTGCTATTTCATTAGGAAGTACTTCTAACTGATTTTCACTAACGTCTAAACATGTCAGTTTTTTCAAATTTCCAATATCCTGAAAAATAAAGCATTACATAATTATTAAAATATTTTAGTTTTATTATAAAAATTTATTTTAAATACTGAATTAACTTTCTATTATCTTGTGGAAAACTGACACAAAACAAAAAACAGTTTACATAACCCACAACACCAAATAGTTTGCTTAAAAAAACTGAAACAATTAATTAAAAAACACTTTTATTCATACACAAATTAAGCTTCTTCAGTTGAATTCCAACTTGAATAGTTCAAATGGTCATGATTTATTCCCAATTAGAAGACTATTAGTTTAGTAAGTTTGTTAATGCTGCTTTTACATTGCACATATGAAGGCTTACAAATATTCTTCCTCTGCAACTATATTAAGATTGGAATTAAGTATTAATTAACAACTGTGTGTAACAGTGGGTTTTCAGCTTCTTGGTTTCACTATATGGCAGAATTAAATAAAAATTATTTCCACTCACCATCCTAACGCCAGAAGAAAAGAAGATATGCTTTTCATTCATTTCTATGCTCTTTGCAGGCAGCATAACCTATAAACTGTTAAAAGTTTTGTAAGAACGTTCCTTTTCAGATATCGTGAAATCCTTGTTGACACTACACAGATTATGTTATAATGATAGAAACAAATGGGAAAAAAGAGAAAAATCAGGCATATAACATACCATTGAAAAAGGAAGGAAGAGTTAGTTTAATAAATGTTGAGGCAACCGAAACTTAAATAAGTATATCACAGAACATCAAAAAGATGTTTAATATTGAAAAACAACAGTAGCTTTAGTTGTCTTAGCTTCAGATGAGAATTAACAACAAAATGGAATGTAGTGAAACTTTTCATTTTGTTTCATTTTGGCCATATTAAACAAAATCAATAAATTTTATTCTTGGCAAAAGCATTATATATAAAAACATTTCATCGAATCTAACGAAAGCAACGTTTCCACACTTAAAATATCAAACATAAAGAATTTCATTATTGCAACTGTAGAAGGATAATATTTTGTATTTTACATCAAACATTTAAACCATCTGAACCTAACTATTCAAATTTGAATTTAATCCATTTCAAACTATTGTCAACTGAAGAAACTTATGACATCTTATGACTTATTTACACTTCTGCTGCAGATCGTTGTGATCTGCAGCAAAAGTGTAAATTTGTCATAAAGGATAATAATGTTAAAAAACTGTATGTATATTATAGAGTTTCAATCATTTTACCATATTGGAGAGGTGCTGTTTCTACTGCTATAAACACCTGAGACTATTGCTATAAACATCTCAACTGAAGAGGGCTTAAAATTGAAAGTCAAAATACATTTTGATAATTTATAATAGTGAATATTGTTAAATAAAGGTTTTATGGTCTCCAGTTTGATTTATTGTCCTCGAATAGATAGTGGCAACTGAAGCATATTTTGACAAGATTGTCATATTAAAACAGAAGTGGACAGCATGCCGACCATTTAATAGGAGAAAGTTTTTATCATATAGGCTTTAAATTACAAATAAATGACACTAGACCAACAAGTGCTTTCAACGATAGTTAATCATCAAAAGCATATACAATAAAACACGCATGGTTATAATTATAACCGTGCATGTTTTTATTTAAAAATTGTTTTATGTTCTACTATTGCTTCCATTCCAAAATGTTAATATGCTTGGAACAGTCAGTTATTTGTAGTCAAAAAAGGAATTTAACTGTTTTTAACAACCTGATGAAGACAAAAATAATTATCGTTGAAAGCGCTTGTTGGTCTAGCAACATTTATTTGTAATTTAACACCTGTATGATAAAAACTTTCTCCTATTGCCATATTAAATATATGTAAACTATTTTAAATTTAAATTTGCTTTAAATTAAATTACTATCAAATATTCATCTTTATATTTTAATTCCATAATTATTATAACAAATAACAAAATACGTTGAATGAATTATTTATTTCATACTATAAGAGAACATATATAAGCATCGTTATGTAAAAAATTTTAAATACCTTTGGCAGAGTAGATATATCATTGCAGTCTAACCAAAGTTCTTGTAAATTTGTCAATTGACCAATAACAGGTGGCTGAAATTTTACAACAAAACCATTATTAATTACATTCTTTAAAAAATCATCATAAATATAAAGAAATAAATATACCAAGTCCTTAATCTGATTGCTTCCTAAATCAAGCTGTTCCAATTTGACCAAAAATGCAAATGAAGATGGTAGTGACTTGATAAGATTATCCCTCAGTTCCAAAGACTGCAAATTACTCAAACTAAGAGTAATAAAAAATAAGAATAAAATTCATAATTATAAACCTAATTTCAAAACTCTTTCATTAATGCATTTTGTGTGAATCATGAATTTTAAGTATTTAAATTAATGCATGATTATTTGCTTACAATTCTTAAATTCTTTTTCAACATTTTTCTAGCAATAATTTTATCATAGCTTTTGGGGTGTCTCTTGACAGGCGAAGGTGGTGGAGTGATTACCTCAAGAGAACAGTTGACTCTACATTGAATGATATTGGTGTGCTCCCAGAGGAAAATGCAACCTCAAGTGAAATGGATTTATAAAAATAGACTATCCCTGCTATTGATATTATATTTATTATTTATTTCTGGTATAGAATCTAATCCAGGACCACTGTCTAGATCACCTCAATATAGTGGACATACAGATATGCAAAAGAACGAGAAGGGAAGGCCTCGCAATGCTAATACTAAAGTTATAGACAAAACAAATATACTAGAAATTGTGTCCAGTCAGGAAATTCAGCTAGAAGAACAAGACTACAATAGAGGTGAATTAATTGACGTCAGATCACCAAAAATACAAGATTACTATCACACCATACGAGAAATAGACACTTCAACAGCAGAAGAACAAAAATATTCGCTGAAATCCATATATGATTTAATTCAAAAAAAATTCACTCAATTAAATAATGAATTACAAAAGATCAAAACAGAAGTAAACATTCTGAAAGAAGAAAATAGAGCTTATCAACTGGAAACCAAGAAAATCACACAAAAACTGGAAGTACTGCACCAAACTGGAAGTACTGCATATTGGTAGTCTCATTCAAATTATGATGCTCCATCATCTACAAAAATTTGGCTATCAGCCGATAGTTCTGCTTGGATTTGGACTTATTAATATAGGATAATTCCCACACTAAAGGTATGCTAGAATTTGAAATAGATCAATTAATAAATGAAAAAATGAACAAGAATATAGTAATTATTAATTTTCCATTTAAAACCTTTGAATATTTAAACAAAATTGAACATTTTATAACAATGGAACTAGGCATAACAAATAGTCCAATAGATAGTTTAATTAAATTAACTAATAATGAATATTTCTCAACGTTAAGCCTATGGTGAAAATTGTATTATCCTCAACATATGATAGAAATTTAATACTTAAAGAATTTTGGTCTAAGAAACCTAAAATTAATTTAGATGAACAGAAAAAATTATATTCAAAACAGACCTGTGTAGAAGATCAAGCTTGAGGAGAAAAAATTTGATTCCAATAGTCCAAAAAGAAAAAGCCAAAGGCAACAAAACAATAACGAAAGATGATTATTATATAAATAAAGAAAATATCTACACTTATGATCTCAACTTAGATAAAATTATACAACTAAAGAGTTTTTTAGGACTGAGTTGAATGATTTATCAAATAAACACACAATAAAATCTTGTGCGCCCATGTTTCTTTGGAAAACAGATGATACCACAAACTCAGAGATAATAGAAAATAATAATCAACAAAGGAACAGATTAAATCAGTTGAATATAGTTATAGATTTGCCACTAGAAATAAGTTCCACTAAAAAGAAATAATTCGAAAATTTTCTTTGTATTTTTGAATATTCAGGGACTCCAAAGAAAACTATATACAGACATATTTCATGGTTATTTGAAATCTAATACAGTTAATTATTGGTCTGTCTGAAACTTGGTTGGTCCAGCTAAATGTAGAAGAAAAAATATATTTGGAATGAACTTTTTAGTATTAGAAAGTAAAGCTCAAAGAAATAGTAAATTCGGTCGTCCCTCTGGAGACCTTTTATTATTAATAAAAAAAATCTAGGAAAACTGAAGTCTTGGAATGTCGATAATAACTACATCCTAGCTGAATTAGAGCTTTGTCAATGTTTAAATATACTCTGGGGAGAAACACGTTTAGGAATTATACTCATATAACTAGCACCAAATACAGATAAGAAGAGTATCTTACTAGAAATTTATAAAATGATAACACAAAGAACTAATATTATAGACTTGTGGATAATAGGTGATGATGCTAATAGCCGAATAAGTAAAATAATGGATACCAAAAATAAAAATAACAATGGAATTATAATACTATTGATAGAATATCTAAAGATAAAGAAAGTAACTTAGGAGGAAGATTATTACTAGAATTTGTACAAGATAATAGTTTATATATATTGAATGGAAGATTTCCAAGCAATTGTCCTGCAGAATACACACATTTGTCAAATGTTGGTAAATCTAATTGACCATATAATTTGTTCGAAATTTGTTCTAAATAAGATTAAGGAATTTAGGGTGTTAAATAATGATATTTCTGACCACTTCCCTTTGTAATTAGAATTAATTGGTGTTCCATACAAAAACAGAGAAGATCAAATTCAAAAAATAGGCAAACCAATAGAAGGGAAATGGGAAGAAGTTTTAATCTGATAAAATTTAAAAATGAATTCAACAATGAATTGTTAATGCTACAAGATTGTGAAAATAATACAATGGCTATACAGAAATATGGTAATTTAGTAAATATAATTGATCAGTTTCATTATAAAATTTCTTGGAAAAATAATAAAATACAACCTAAACAAGTCTGGTTTGACAAGAGTTGCTACCTTCATAAGATTAATAAACAATGTAGCTTACAGCATTTTAGAAAAATGAACTTGGAGATAACATTGAAAGAATATATAAGGAACAAAAAATTTATTAAAATCTAATTAAAGCAAAAAAGAAAAAATATTATTCTGAAATGAGTGAAGTTAATGGCCAGAGATACCAAAAAATTTTGGACTATTATTAATAAAGTTAAAAATAAATCACAAACCACAGAGCCCAAATACTATGTAAGTTATAAAAATTGGAAACAATACTTAGAGAAATTTTCTATTACCTACAAAAATAAATACAAAGAACAGAAACTACAATGTATTACGATTACAACTCAACAAATAACAGAAATATTCAATTCCACCCGGCAGTCCGGATAACTCGGCCACAAAATAATAATCAACACACCTTAGTAATTCCAGCAACGAAGTATTTAATAAAATAATAACATTTTCGATTATATTTAATAGTCTTCTTCAGTTAACCTCTTCAAAACGAAAACGTTATTATTTTATTAAATACTTCGTTGCTGGAATTACTAAGGTGTGTTGATTATTATTTTAAGCATTTATATTCCAGTAAGTTATTTTATTTTATAACTCGGCCACACCCTGGCAAGGCAAAAAAATCCTTAGTTAATTAATTTCCATTATAGACAGCTTTATGCCTCATAAAGTATTTTTCTGAGGTCTGTCTTATCAGGTAAATTACTGTACACAGTGTATTCATTAATTTTCATTTTCATGTAGTAAAGGCTCTATGCCTTCATAAAGGACGTACTTTTCCTTTGTTTAAGGGTATTTGGGCAGTTTATTCTCTGTTNTTTCCTGTAATAAAAATACATAAAAAATTATAATTTCATTTCAAAACTCTTAATCAATATTGAAATGTTGCAATAGAATTTTTATTGATAAATAAATAAAAATTAATTGCTTATATTCATTAGGTTTTTTAGATCAAATACCTTTCTTAAATGTTTTTGTGGTGTACATTTTTGATTAAAAAAGTTAAGTTAATTTTAATAAATTATAAACTGGTGAAAACTTTATGTATATATTATTATATATTTCTGAGTAAATATTTATTATATATTTCACCAATTTGGAATCTAACAAAATATAAAAAATTTGAAACAATTCAAAATAAATTTATATGAAAAATTTTTACTCTGGACTATAATATAGCTGGTTATGCTCTTAGAATTGAACTCAATATATTCAAATTAACTCCCTTCTTTGTTAAAAGATATATTAATTTTTTATATAAGATTAGAGACGACAACTTACCGACTAAATTGTTATATTTGTTATATAAAAAATTTTATCACAATCCTCAAAAAAGTTCTTGGATTAGTCAAATGAGAAATATTGTCAATGAATACGGAGTTTCTTTAACGCCATTTTAGAAAATTTAGAAATTAGTGAATTTATAAGAAAACAACTAATCCAAAATACATTCGAAATTACTTTGGCTCAAGACATTGAAGAAATCCATACAAGAAGAGAACCTAAATGGTATAATATTATATTAGATTACCCCTTTAATAATAATTATATGCTAACTAATATGTCGTTTACAGTTAAGAAATTTTTTATTCAACTGAGATTAAATAGCAAGATGATTATAGTTAATAATAGAATTTATGAGTTTTCAAAAATTATTTGTCCTAGATGTCAAGAATTATTTACTAAGTATCACATGTTTTGTGAATGTGAAAAAGGTTATGAACTAAGGAACAAAATGGATTTATATCAATTAAATTTCCTTAAAGATGAAAATCAAATGTATCATTTGTTTCATGAAGCAAATACTGTAATGATTTATAAATTATACAATTATGCAAAAATCTTCTGTAATCAACCTTGTTAAAGTCTAAAATATTTGAACTAAACCAATTAATGAATGTAATAAAATAAACAGATGATACCAAATGATATTATGAATGCTACAATTAATGTGTAAACAATGTAACAACACCCTGTAATAACAGGCTATGGACTAATATGACTAATAAATTTATTTATTATTATTATTATTATTATATTGGGTTTTGTGAGTTACACTCGGTTCACACCAGTGGCTGTGTACTATGCCAGACCAGAGTCAAGGCATAGCAACCAAAACAAAACTAAAATTAAATAAGTGTGTCAGTGTGTGTGTCTGTATTCAGGAATTTCCTAACAATGTGGCATGTATTCAATATAGTGGCCTTCTGTAGTGTGATGTATGTATTTCTACTCAATTGTAATGTTCCCAGGCTTTTGTGTAGTGTGTGTGGTATCACACCTGTACAGGAGAGAACGACATGTACAATAAGCACCCTATCCATCCTCCACAAATACCTTATTTCCTGGGCGAGTTCTGTGTACTTGCTAATTTTTTCAGTGCATGTGTTTTGTACATTGTGAGTGTTTGGAATGGATATGTCTATAATGTATGTGATTTTATTGTGTTTGTCAATGAGTGTGATGTCTGGTCTGTTGTGGTAAATTTTTTTTCTGTGATTACGGCTCTCTCATAATACAGTTTGTGCGTGTTGTTTTCCAATACTGTCTGTGGAATATACTTGTAGTATGGTTCATGAATGTCTACCAAGTTGTGTTTCTTTGCAAGCTCTTGGTGTATTATATTTGCTACTTGATTATGTCTGTGTAAATTATCTGTCTGTGCCAAGAGCTTGCAACCAGAAGTAATGTGCTGTATAGTTTCTGGCATGATGTGACATTTTCTGCATGTCTTATTTGTGAGAGTTATGTCTTTCAGTATGTGTTTTCTGTAGTTTTTAGTATTTATGACCTGATCCTGTGTGGCAATCATAAATCCTTCCGTCTCCCCAAAGAGGCATCCCCGATCTAACCAGCTGTTTGACGCAGTTTTGTCAACAAAATCCTGGGCCAGGTCATAAGGATGCCTGCCATGGAGTGCCTTTCGAGCCCACGATTGCTTGATGGTGTCTATGCTTTTTATGTGTTGTGTCATGTCTGTATGATGTGAGTGTAAGTTTAATGGTGTGTTATTTGAGTCTGCTAGAGTTACTGCTTTATGTAACTGTGATGTTTCTTGTTTCTTGTAGAAAAACTCTCGCAGTGACTGTATTTGTTTGTAGTGAAGGTTAACTATGTCAATCAGGCCACGTCCGCCTTCTTTACGTGGAAGGGTTAATCTTTCTGTGGCGGATTTAGGATGATGTTGTTTATGCTTAGTAAGTGTTGTTCTTGTTTTCCTTTGGAGTTGCTCGAGATCTGTGTGAGTCCAATGTATAACTCCAAAAGAGTATGTGAGTACTGGGATGACATATGTGTTTATTGCTTTAACTGTGTGTTTTGCATTTAACTGTGTTCTGAGTATAGCGTTTAACCTACTTTGGTATTCTTTAATTAATCTTTGCTTTATTTGTGTATGTTCTGTTAGTTTGGCCTGTTGGAATCCTAAATACTTGTAGAACTCGCCCTCTTCCATGGATTCAATAACGTCTCCATTTCCAAGTGCAAAATCTTCTTTCTTCAGGATTCCTTTTTCTATGTGAAGTTTTTTGCATTTGTCTAAGCCAAACTCCATTTGTATGTCCTTAGTGTATGAATGTGTGATTTGTAGGAGTTGATGAAGTTGTTTTTGTGTGGATGCATAAAGTTTTATGTCGTCCATGTACATGAGATGTGAGAGTGTAAACTGTGTTGTTTTTTCGTGTCTGATATTGTAGCCGTATTGCGTGTTGTTTAACATGTTGGATAATGGATTCAGGGCTAGGCAGAACCAGAGAGGACTCAAGGAATCTCCTTGAAAAATTCCTCGCCTAATGAATATTTCGTTTGTTTGTATGGAAGTGTTACTAACCCTGAGATGTAGTGTTGTTCTCCAGTGCTGCATAGTGTTTTCGAAGAATGCAATGAGTGATGGATGTATTTTGTACATGTGTAGAATATGTAGCAGCCAACTGTGTGGAACACTGTCGAATGCTTTTCTGTAGTCTATATATGCCATGTGTATGTTTCTGTGTTGTTTGTGTGCTTGCCGTAGAATGACTGAATCTATGAGTAACTGTTCTTTGCATCCCCTGTGATTTCTACGGCAACCTTTTTGTTGTTCTGTAAGAATGTCGTGTTCTTCAACATGTTTGTATATTTTGTTTGTGATACAGGATGTCAATAATTTGTAGAGTGTTGGAAGACATGTAATTGGTCTGTATTGTGTGGGGTCTGTGGTTTTGTTGTTTTTAGGTTTCATGTAGGTAATGCCCCGAGTAAGAAATTTTGGCATGTCTTGTGGATTGATGATGATGTGTGTTAGATGTTTAGCTAGTTCCTGGTGCAGTGATGTAAACTTTTTGTACCAGAAATTGTGAATGTTGTCTACACCAGGTGTCTTCCAGTTGTGTGTTCTGTTAACAGCGTAGCGAATGTCGTGTATGTTTATTTCAGCACAGGGCATAGTTGGTATGTTATGCAAGTTTCTGTTCTCCTCCTTGATCCAGCCTGCATCAGCATTGTGTGTAACAGCATTGGACCAAAGAGAAGACCAATAAGTTGTGAGTTCTTCTTCTGTTGGTGTGCCACTGTGCTGTGTATCAGTGTTTGTTTTGGTACTGATTTGTCTGTAGAAAAGTTTTTCATTGTTTGTGAATAATTTATTTTGTTGTTTTCGTAATGTACATGTTTTGTATCATTTGAGTCTACGTGGTTTGGCTGCGAGTTTCTTGTGGTGTATCACTGTATTCTGTAATGTGTGTGTTGTGATGTTCATGTTTTGTGTGTGCTGTGATGTTCATGTTTTGTGTGTGTTTTGATTTTCTTGAAAATGTTTTTGAGTTGTTTCTTTAATTTGGGGGTTATGTTGTTTTTAGTGTATTGTGCCAGCCTGCCTAATTGCTGTCTAATGTCATTTATTTGTGTTTCTATTCTTCTCTGCCAGGCAGGCTTGTGATAGAATTGTGTTTTGTGTGTGTCTATCTGTGATTGTATTTTCAGACCATGGTGTGTTACTACTGTGACTGCCCCAGCATAAACTAATGTATGAATGTCTGAGAGTGTAGAAATTGAATGAATGTAGTTTGGTAGTAAGTGAGTGTTTACATAATTTAGTGTTTTTCCTACTACCTTTGACGTGTTGATTTTTGGTATTCGTGGTCTTTGTGTGGGATCTGTGCCTGTATATTTAGCGAGTGTTTCCTGAAATATAAGTGAGAGTGTATTAACTAAATCTATATTTATGTTATCAGTGATGGATGAGGAAGTGTCTGTAGTATCATTAATGGTAGTTGTTGTATGTGCCCTATTATCAATGCTTGTTGCTGGATTATCCTGACTTATTATTATTATTATTATCATCATCATCATCATCATAATAGCTTTTAAAATAAAAATATAATTTATGTCTATATAAAAATGTATCTGTTGCCTTTAGATTAATATATCATCATCTTAATTTATTATATAAATATGTTTTATGTACTTCAGAATTAATTAATTAAGTTTAAATAATATCAATAATAAAACTTACCTTCCAAAATCTCCAGGAAGTTGTGTTAGTGTAACATCATTTAAACCAAGTACAGTTAAATTTCTCAACTGTACAAATCCATGAGGAAGCCTGACAACAAAAATTATTTCTTGTTATTTAAAGCATTTAGTATAAACTTTTTAAAATAAAAATAAATGTTTTAAGAAAAGAATTTAAATGCACCAAACAAAATTTAGTAAAATACTACTGAATTTTGTTTGATTACAAAACTAAATTTTATATTCAAACACTCAGTTCTGGCTTCTTTACTAGCTGCAATTATTAATTATTAAAACTTTTAACTAGTTTAATAAGTCAAGAATTATTTTAAAAATTTTTATTTTTATTCAAAATAATATTTATGTAGCTGATTTTATTATAAATAATAGAATATTATTTATAATAAAATCAACCATATTTTGTAATCCATCAAAAAATTTCACATAAAAACAAAGTATTCTTTACTTATTTATTTCAGTAACCCAAAAAAGTTTCTTTTACTGAAAAATTATAAAGATATTAAACTTAAGATTTTGTTTGTTAGTTATATCTTATTAAAATAAAAAAAAAAAGCTTTGTTTCATTTTAAAATAAAAGACTGCTATAATTTGATTTTATTTATAAAACCATCAGCACATTATACAATTGGCTAGTTATACCCATTATAAGTGGATTGACTCACAATAGGGTCAACTATCATAAGTAAAGGACAGAGCAATGCCAAAACCTGTACTAACCATGATAAATTAAAGGGGTCTAAACCAATTCAAACTGGATTCACCATGGCCAAAAGGCAAGATCTGGAATCTACATTATCTAACTATATAATTGAAACTTAGTTGAATATAAAGTTAAAAATTATCTTAATTTTTCTGTTTCTGCTCAAATTTTCACTTATAATTTAACCAAAAATGAGTTTTTGTAAATGTAAATGAAAGTCTGATTGCATTCTCAAAACTTAACAAAAAGTCTAAAAGAAAATATTAGGTTGGGGAAAAAGAAAATATTAATATAATTCAAGAGGTTATTTGACAGTTAAATTGAAATACAGTAATACCCCGAACTTATGCGATAGGTGGGACCAAGCGATAACCATGTAAGTCAAATTCGCGTAAGTCGGGATATAATTTCCCAATTTGTGTAAAATCCAAGTCGTATGTATGTAAGCTAATAAATGTTCTTGTTAATCTTATCTCGTCTTTTGATTCGTTCACGATTACAAGAAATCACCACATAGAGTCTCTCGAGTCTCCGTAGATATAACAAAAACAGAAATAAATAACACAAAATAAATTGTAGCTATGTGTCGATTCCGTGAGACATGTCCAAACATGTAAGCTGAACAATAGTGTGGGGGGAGTGAGTAATCAAGAGTTGCGTGGTGCTCAAACAAAAGACGAATCGACGAGATTTGAAAATCACGTAACTTCAGGTTCGCGTAAGTCAAGGTATTACTGTAATTAATTTTGACAACTGCTGTTAAGTAAACTATTGGACATTATCTAATTTCATTTGCAAATAATATAGCTTAGCTGAGACAGAAAAACTAAAAATGAATCCTTTAATTTTTAAGTACCTGTTATCAGTTTCTGGCTTCAAATAAAGTGAAACCTTCACTATGTGACATTTAACAAATTATATTTTTAAATGGAGTTTGGACATTTGAGAAATTCGGGTTTTTCCACATTTCAATAAATTTCTGAGTTTCAGCACACATTATGATAGTAGAAAAATAGAAAAAGATTCTAACATTTATAACTGTTAAATTATTCATTTCAATTTTTATTATTTCTGATTTTATTTTAAAAATTTATAATATTAACTGAAGTAATTAAAGACACAATTAAATGACCATTAATTAATTTAATAGCATATAAATCAATAGAAAATATTTAAAATTTTACACATAATAATACTTACTTTGAGAGAGGATTGCAGCTGAAATCTGCTGTCTGAAGAGATTTAAGAAATTTTATATTTTCTGGAATATCAGGAATATCTGAAAAATTTAATCAATCATTATTTTTAATACCATAAAAGTATAACTAATGTTGAAGTCAAATATTCAGATAACAGTTATAAATATTTATTAGAGAGAAATGATATTTTTAAATTAGAAGTTTACATTGCTTGTTTGAAGTAGCCAAATCTTTTTGACCTTTTTAGACCAGCTTCAGTCAACATAGTGTTATAGTGTCAAACAACAGTTCAAATTAATGTAAAAATTTTAATTTTTTTNACTTAAGATTTTGTTTGTTAGTTATATCTTATTAAAATAAAAAAAAAAAGCTTTGTTTCATTTTAAAATAAAAGACTGCTATAATTTGATTTTATTTATAAAACCATCAGCACATTATACAATTGGCTAGTTATACCCATTATAAGTGGATTGACTCACAATAGGGTCAACTATCATAAGTAAAGGACAGAGCAATGCCAAAACCTGTACTAACCATGATAAATTAAAGGGGTCTAAACCAATTCAAACTGGATTCACCATGGCCAAAAGGCAAGATCTGGAATCTACATTATCTAACTATATAATTGAAACTTAGTTGAATATAAAGTTAAAAATTATCTTAATTTTTCTGTTTCTGCTCAAATTTTCACTTATAATTTAACCAAAAATGAGTTTTTGTAAATGTAAATGAAAGTCTGATTGCATTCTCAAAACTTAACAAAAAGTCTAAAAGAAAATATTAGGTTGGGGAAAAAGAAAATATTAATATAATTCAAGAGGTTATTTGACAGTTAAATTGAAATACAGTAATACCCCGAACTTATGCGATAGGTGGGACCAAGCGATAACCATGTAAGTCAAATTCGCGTAAGTCGGGATATAATTTCCCAATTTGAGTAAAATCCAAGTCGTATGTATGTAAGCTAATAAATGTTCTTGTTAATCTTATCTCGTCTTTTGATTCGTTAACGATTACAAGAAATCACCACATAGAGTCTCTCGAGTCTCCGTAGATATAACAAAAACAGAAATAAATAACACAAAATAAATTGTAGCTATGTGTCGATTCCGTGAGACATGTCCAAACATGTAAGCTGAACAATAGTGTGGGGGGAGTGAGTAATCAAGAGTTGCGTGGTGCTCAAACAAAAGACGAATCGACGAGATTTGAAAATCACGTAACTTCAGGTTCGCGTAAGTCAAGGTATTACTGTAATTAATTTTGACAACTGCTGTTAAGTAAACTATTGGACATTATCTAATTTCATTTGCAAATAATATAGCTTAGCTGAGACAGAAAAACTAAAAATGAATCCTTTAATTTTTAAGTACCTGTTATCAGTTTCTGGCTTCAAATAAAGTGAAACCTTCACTATGTGACATTTAACAAATTATATTTTTAAATGGAGTTTGGACATTTGAGAAATTCGGGTTTTTCCACATTTCAATAAATTTCTGAGTTTCAGCACACATTATGATAGTAGAAAAATAGAAAAAGATTCTAACATTTATAACTGTTAAATTATTCATTTCAATTTTTATTATTTCTGATTTTATTTTAAAAATTTATAATATTAACTGAAGTAATTAAAGACACAATTAAATGACCATTAATTAATTTAATAGCATATAAATCAATAGAAAATATTTAAAATTTTACACATAATAATACTTACTTTGAGAGAGGATTGCAGCTGAAATCTGCTGTCTGAAGAGATTTAAGAAATTTTATATTTTCTGGAATATCAGGAATATCTGAAAAATTTAATCAATCATTATTTTTAATACCATAAAAGTATAACTAATGTTGAAGTCAAATATTCAGATAACAGTTATAAATATTTATTAGAGAGAAATGATATTTTTAAATTAGAAGTTTACATTGCTTGTTTGAAGTAGCCAAATCTTTTTGACCTTTTTAGACCAGCTTCAGTCAACATAGTGTTATAGTGTCAAACAACAGTTCAAATTAATGTAAAAATTTTAATTTTTTTTCTTTAATTTAAATACTTTTCAGTGTGAGTTTTTAATTTTATAATAGAGCACCAAGAACTTTGTAATTTAATTATATTATTTAATTAAAAAATCTTTTATAATACAAATTATGTAGTTATAGGAAAAAATACTAAAATGTACAAGTGGTTGCTTTGATCTTTCCAGTAGCTTCTAGACATTTTTATAGTGTAAATTGATAAGCCTTAATCCTCTCCCTCTCCCCCGCAAGTAGGGAGATTTTAAAAAAATCCCTTCTTAGTGTTCATTTTCATGATGTACCCTAACTGTGTACCAAATTTCACCTCTTTAGGTTTGCTCTGGGTTATGATGAATCAGTNTTTTTCAATGAACTATTTGATGAATGGATAATCCATACCATTTGATATATAATCTTTTTTTATTAAAAAATTTATAATCTTATATTTTTATAACAGTAATCACCATCTTTGATTACTAAAAACAAAGGTTTTAGAAAATACTGCATTAAAAATTCCAATGACAATCTCCAAATTATCAGACTATTTTTGGTCTATGTTAATGATTAGTTACTAATTAATTTGACTAAAGTAGGTGGATATGCTGACATCTCATATATATACTCCAATAATTCAACAGATTGCTTGTCATTAATCAATTAAATTGGTTTATGATTTGTTGTTATTATATACTAAAAATTACAGCTTTACATTCAGCTTTGAGGCTTTATCTAAATTCATTCTTACAGATTTTATATATAATAACTACACTTAAGTGTAGTTATTATATATTCAAAAGTTGGCATGAAGTGTAATTTATTTTAACTTACAGATTTTCTTTACATCTTTTCTTCTTGGAAGTTAAAATGAAATTTCCTATTTAAAATGAATTCAAAAAATTGAAAATGTCTAATAAATAAATAAAATTTTGAAAGAGAGAGATAGAGATAGAGAGAAAGAGATTGAAAGTAATGAAGGAAACCAAAGAAGAGAAAATGGTGATTAACCATAAGCAAAAATTTAAACTCTATGCAAAAATGGTGTTGATAATTACCAGAAACAGATTAAGCAGTGTAATATTTTTGGAAATAGAAGCATCTAATGAGAATAATTACTCCCATAAACATGCTTTATTCTCAAAGATGTTTATTAAAAGTGTAAATTAAGTGAGTAAAAAGGGAAACAACAACTATTCTGAAGATTTTTTAATACATATTTATTATGCATATATATGCATAAATATTACATATATATTTAAATTAAAATAAATAAAAACCTGTTTACTTGTCAGTGATAAATAAACTTTATGAATTAAAATTAAAAAAAAAAAATTCAGTCACTAAACAATTGAACAGTTCCGAGAAAACAAAATAGGGGAGTATTTTTAGAATATTAAGTAATAACATTTCTGGAATTATTCCAAAATTATTTCATTTGAATTGTCATCAAAAAGAGAATAGCTATCACTACAAATGACTGATCACCAATCAATTTACTACAAATTTATAAATTACATTGATTTTTTACTGTCAAAGTTCTAAAATATAAATATTTATTGTATAAATTTTTATTTCCTCTCCACAATTAACACAGGCAAGGCAGCAAGCTGACAGAAAGAGGTCAACATGAAATGCAAAAAAAAAAAAAAACTATCAAAACTTACATAAAAATCATGATGATGATGATGATAATAATAATAATAATACAGAAAGTTACATTAATAATATAGTACAATTACATAAGATAAAAATATAATTGATTTAAATTAGATAAAATTTAATTTAAAAATTTTTTCATATTTCTTCTGGTGATTATGAAGTGTCTAAGTCATATATTTTTTGTTTGGAGATATTTTGACTTTTGAGTTTGTAAAACTTAAAAAATTCTCTCTTGAAAAATTTGTATACTTTGCTATACTATTGTAAAATTTTATAAACAGTTTGTGAAATAAATTCAATGTTTTCCTATTTTTAACTCAGACCATTTTCTTAATAACTGGAACATTTAAAAGTTTTATTTTACAGATTTATTTTACACATTTTTTTTTGTTGTTTTAAAGGTATTAAAATTTAAATATAAATAATTTAGAGCTTCAGAAACAAATCTAGCATGTTAAAAAAAAATGCTGAATGTTAGACAAACATTGTGAAATTGTCTATTAAAAGACAGCAGATGAATAAATGTGTAATTAGAAGAATGTAATTCATTAAAATATTGAAAAAAAGACAAATATAAACAAAATATGAAAAAGTAGTAATTATTCTCTTGCACAGAGTTAAATTATTTGACTAACTTTTTGTTTTTAAAATTTTAATTCTTTAAACTCAAATACAAATTTAAGTTCTTGTTTGCTGAGTTTTTTTTAATTTTTTAAAAGTGAGCCATTTGAAATTATTTTTTGAACTCTAAAAACCAATTAAAATGATGCTCAACCTCTATAATTAATTCAATCAACCATTTCTTTTGACCATGACAAAATGTCAGAGGTTGAGTCTGTTGTTGACAATCACCATCATAATTTTGTTACTTAAATGAGCCTTTACAATTAATTTCTTACAATTTTCATTTATTAAATGAATAATCAATAACCACTCCTAGTCTATTATACAAACTCAATATTTTCTTCAACATACTACTGTGGGAGTAGCCGGGGGTACAACTCCGTTTAGGATCGTTCGTACCACTTAATCGGCACAGATTATCCGAAATCTGTCTCCAAAGTTTCGAATCAAGAGATCCGATCCTATGTCAAGATTTGTTTGACCGGGAGGGCAGTAATATTTAGGTCTAAGGAGGATTGAAGACGGCAAGTCTCTATCCGAATTGTCAGGTTCCCGACACCAGTTTGTCAATTAATCGATCCGCGGACAAACATGTGTGTGATCATTTTATAGATTTGATTCAGAGACATTCTTTTAACAAATAAACAAGATTGAATTTAATTAAAACATAAATCAAAATAGAGCAGTACAAATATACGACAATGAGAGACAATAAATACAATATATAAAAGTCGAGACATATATATATATATATATATATATTTAACCGACATACGATCGAGAGAGAGAGCTCACAAAATCGTTTAAAACATACAACCTGTTTTAGTTGTCGTTCGTCTTCTTCTCTGTAGGCAAGGACACTTAGGAGACAAAGTTCTCAAACTTCATTTCATGGGGGATCGATATGTGCACAAAATTCAAAGTAAATCTTCTAAGTGCTAACTCTGGGATTATTCTATGTGGCTCGTCTAAGGGCATTGGCCATCAGGAGAAAGATGTATGGAGTCCTGACTCTTCCAGGTCTGTCGATGAACTCCAAAAAGCGGTGTGGAGCCAATATGTGGAGTCCTTACTCTTTCAAGTCTGCTGATGAACTCCCCGAATTCTCATAAATTTCCCCTATATCTCATGATTTACGACTAATCATCTGCCAGAAACTCTTTCATGTGAACAGATGAAAGGGGAATCAAAGAGGGGTAGATAGTTCCCATCTGAGCAAGATTTTTAGCAGATAAGGGAAAAACAGAAGATGTACTAACTTCCCTCAAAGGAAGTAGCATCTGTTATCTATCTTTCCCACGTTGGAAAATGTTAATTTCTCACCAAAATGAAATAATATTTTATGACAATATTTAATATTATTAAACAATTATAAAATTTAGACCCAGGGGCTATTCAGATCTCACACTACAGTTTCATATAGTAATAAAAAATTAAGAACATTAAACTTAATTGTAAAGATATTGTTTAAAAAAATCATGATAACTAAAAAATATAATAATTTCATTGATAAAATTTAATTTCCAATTTAAAATAATTATTGAAGAAATTATATCTTAACAATTTATATCTAAATTACTAATAGAAAATAATTTGATATAGAAAATCCTTATTTCCATCCTTAGATTATTTCACATAACCATTTGTATGTTATGTGGAATCAAAATGTCCCTAAGGAATTTTTAAAATAATGACATTTGCTAACTTATTGTTTTAGTGTCTTCTCAATCCTTGACTTTCTATTTTACTCTATTATATTGTGAGATAAGCAGAGGACCAGAGGGACGATCCCTAATGACCACTTACATTGCACAGGTTGTTAAAACCTGATCTCTGCATCGATGGATGGCTTAGGACGGCAAAAAGTGAGTGGGAAGGTTGCGAGCACGTGGACAGGTGTCTTCATGGGAAAAGGATCGACAGATCGACAGCGTAACAAACAGAACATTTATTGATTAACTAAAGTTAACATACAAAATTCGGTTACAAGTCTATCTGACTAAACGCTACTCGGTTAAATGCGATAAAATGCTACTTGGGGGAGAGAGTTCACAAAGTTCTAACAAATACCTCTATGAGTAAGATTGGAAGGGATGGCTGAGGTATGGTGGTCGTATGTCTTCTCCGACGGTATTCCGTTCCTGAACATGGAAATCGACAACACAGGTACAGAAATAACTTCCTTGGGTTGATCCGCCCTTTGTTTCCGGTAGTGTAAGCTTTTATAGCATTAGTGTGAGAAAGCCGTCCATTTGTTGACGATGACTTGCATTTCTTGACAGCTAAATGTCAACTTTCCCACCTAAATGTTGATAGTTAAAGGAGACCTCTGCTCCTTTACTCCGCGAGGAGTTTTTCCTAAAGGGGATGTTTACAAAATTTCAATAGACGAAAAAAGGGAAAGTTTCCTTTCATTTACAAAATTCCTGCTCTAAAATCTGCTGTCTCACAATATGTATATAAGATATGATTGCACAAACTCTTATAGTTAAGAAGTTAAGTTTACAAAGTTTGTTAGGGTAACTTGGTACCCCATATAACATTCCATGTAACTATTCTGGCATAGCTCAGTGGGTGCTACCACTCTACTGTAATTATTTTGAACAGTTACTAAGCAATGACATTATTTTACTCTTCTTGAGTTGAGTAGCTTTATTTTAAAACTAATTATAGTAATTTATTATGGAATTTCTCAATATCTGTCTGTTTCTCTAAAGATATTTGCAATCAAAGTGAATTTGGGCTGTCTTTCATGCCACCTGAGCCTTCACATAAAAAATTTTAAATTTAAATCTTACATCTGTAAACAAATAACCACTGATCCCAGGAATGAGATCTATTTATATTTCTGTGACAGTATTATTATGTACAAAAGTGATTTAACATAATACATATCCTCTAATTCTAATTGCACTTGTACAAAGTTTCAAAAATTTTGATTAAAATTCATTCTATGTATGTATGTCTCTTAATTAATCTGACATGAAGTTCAGTAGACTATCATTACAGCTTTCAAGTTAGACACTTCTTTCATTGTTTCCACATATGCATTTCGGACTTATATAAATGTTAAGTCCCTCTTCAGTGCAATACTATGGTTCTATCTTCTAAAACCATGGTGTACAATGGGTAACATTGGAAAGATTTTCTTAATACAGCCATTAAAAACACCACAAATACATTTTCCAAAACATATCCACATATGCATTTTGGACTTATATAAATGTTATTATATCGGACTTAATTTTCAGATTAAAGAGACATACATATATAGATCATAATAATAGCTTAGCAATGATCAATAAAAATATTCTAAAAAGAATCGATGGAGTCAGATAATCTATTTTTTTAATATTACCGTACTGTACTAATCTTTAGTACACGGAAAACTACTAGTTTTCCATTCGTTTCTGACTTTTGGAGGCTCTTTTGAGTGAGAAAGATGAGTCTTCTTCTGTGTCTACGACGGAAAAAAATGTGTCGTCTGAGATACCTTCTGCTGTTCCTATTGTACACTCTAGTCGTCAGAAACCCTACTGAAGAGGCCTTGACAGGCGAAATGCATTTGGGGTGAAGTATATATTTATATAAAAATAAAATTATATTTTCCTTGTTAACCTGTTTACCTTTTTTAATTTTTTATACCAGTCTACGGACTCGGGACTTATTAAGCCTCCAAAAGTCAGAAACGAATGGAAAACTAGTAGTTTTCCGTGTACTAAAGATTAGTACAGTACGGTAATATTAAAAAAACTTAGCAATGATATTTGTTGTCTTCAGATAAGTGTTTGTGAACAGTCAGATCATTCTCAACTTAAAGACAATTTTTTTATCATTCACTGCTGTAAGAAGAACAGCCCAGTCTTGGAACCAAGCATAAAATAGTTATTGAAAACTTATCACATAGGAACACTCTTCTTAATAAAAACAAGTAGATTTTTATTTTCTATTTTTTACAAAGGATATGCATTAAGCCTTATGCCCCTCTTCAGTCCTTATTATGTGCAATGATAAACTAAAAATACAACTAATAATGACTACTGGAATAACTAAATGTTAAAAACATTAAGTTATTCCAGTAGTCATTATTAGTTGTATTTTTAGTTTATCATTGCACATAATAAGGACTGAAGAGGGGCATAAGGCTTAATGCATATCCTTTGTAAAAAATAGAAAATAAAAATCTACTTGTTTTTTTTCTTGGTAGAACAAGTAAAACTGTAAAAATAAAAATTTTGGTTAAATTGATTTTTTATCCAGTTTTTATTGATTTTTATGTTTTTACTTCCTTTATTGTTCATTTTTTTTTTACATTTTAACCAAAATTTTTATTTTTACAGTTTTACTTGTTCTATCCCATGTTTTTAACATTTAGTTATTCCAGTAGTCACTATTAGTTATATTTTTAGTTTTATCATTGCACATAATAAGGACTGAAGAGAAGCATAAGGCTTAAAATGCATATCCTTTGTAAAAAGTATAACATAAAAATCTACTTTTTCTATCAAGAGGAGTGTTCCTATATAATAAGTTCTCAATAGCTATTTTATCTTGGTTCCAAAAACATACAATGAATTGAGAGAACAGCAAGCAATCAAGCCCAGTCTTCAACATATTTGAAGACAAAGATTCTGATGAAATTTCAATTTATTCAAAGCAACAACAAAATATTTATCGAAACCTAATTTTGTAAAGCAATTTACAATAGTATTTTTTAGAACTTTATTCCAAACTTTGTTAATCAATTGCATTTCAACTATCAGACTAACTTCAAACTTGTGATCCATCTTTACACAAATATAAACATCAAATAACTCAATTCTTGATAAATACCAAATTATCTGCCATTGTATTGGCTTGTATTATGCCTACATTTAAATGTTCAAAATTAATTACTAGATATTGATTTACCGTGTTTCCCCGAAAATAAGACAGTGTCTTATATTAATTTTGCTCTGAAAGATGGTCTTATTTTCAGGAGATGTCTTGTTTTTCCATGAAGAATTCACATTTATTTTTGAACAAAAAAATTCCCAAGTCAAACTTAGACAAAAGTGACATATAACTGTGTCGAACTGAACTTAAATAAAACCGAAGTCACGAACCGAAGTGAACTTACGAAGTTCCCTGCTGGAGTGGACTTCCCACTCGTGCTTCAACTTAATCTTTTTATACATCGACATCGGGCTTGATGACCAATTAGTGCTTACTGAACCGTAGCACTATGCAAATGTCATATGGCGTGATTCCTGGCCGACCAATTAGCGATCATCAGTCATAACGTTATGCAAATCTGTGGTTCCCAAGCGTAGTCTTATGCAAATCATGCCGTGTGGCGTGATTGCTGACCAATCGGTGGCTGTACTTTCAAAAAGCCAACGGACACACAACCATCTGTCGATGACCGTTATGAGTAAAAAAAAACTTTGCTAGGTCTTACTTTTGGGGGGAGGCCTTATATTTAGCAATTCAGCAAAACCTCTGCTAAGTCTTATTTTCAGAGGATGTCTTATTTTCGGGGAAACACGGTATTTATAATTATTAAATTTATTACAAGATGGTGATTTAATCACCTATCTCTAGATAAAATTACTCTATACCTAATTATTAAATATAGCAATAATATAACACAATACAATCCAGTAGATCATTTGGTATTGATCCACATTTAATAGCATGCAACAACTTTTATGTGATGTGCTTTCTATCCAATTAGAAAGTTCAGACTATGTACGAAAAATTTTTTAAATTTTTGAGTCTATCTAATCCATTAACACAACCACAGAAGTACCCGTAACATTGTTGAAGAAAAACTTCAATAAAAACAAATAATGAATAGGTAAAAAACTCACAATATTAAAAATGATCAAAACGTCAGCCTTTTATTTGAGGTTCTGACGTCTTTTACATTAAAAACAACAGGTCTTCTCACACTACCATCAAGTAGTTATCCAATTTTATCAGGTTCAAGCCCCCTGGTGGTTGATACGAGTCATCCTTACATTTGCATATAGACAATTTCATGGTGGACTCAGGATATATTCTTCCAATTAGAAAGTTCAGACTATGTACGAAAAATTTTTTAAATTTTTGAGTCTATCTAATCCATTAACACAACCACAGAAGTACCCGTAACATTGTTGAAGAAAAACTTCAATAAAAACAAATAATGAATAGGTAAAAAA